>NC_067495.1:11027587-11327587 GCF_947179515.1 Apodemus sylvaticus | reverse complement strand
GGTTCTTCATTTAATTATTATGTGGGAGACCAAGATAGACAGTTTAAAGATTCAGTCCTTGTATTTTCATGTATAAGTTGCTTTTGCTGCTTACTACATATTGAAAGCTATTTCTGGAATCTCTAATTGTACTTCAAGACATCTATCAATGACTGAGACTTAGAATAGAATTGAACCTTTTCTAGGAAAAAGAGTATGAAATAACTTTAATACATTTTATATCAGAATTAGTGTAAAGACACATGGTTTTCATTAGGTTATAGAAAATTAGGACAATAAGTTCTTGCCTTTAGGATATCTGAGAATTAATATCCTTTGGGTTGAAGTTCTAGACATGGAGTGCCTATCTGCTTCTGAACATTTTCTGTGTCATATTGTACATGTAGATCAGGATCCAGATATGAACGTTAATTAGAGAAAATGTTTCTGTGTGTACATACATACATTGATGATGGACTAGTAAATAAGAGAATTACATTTGTTTTACCTATAGTATTTATTGGTTTAATAATAAATCTTTGTTACTAACTTATAATTGTTGAGTGTCTACAATTAGTTTGGGTGTTGTGTTTAGGTAGAGTTTAGGTACTGCAACATTATTTGGAAAGTTATATTCCACTCTGCCCAGTCTCTCAGTTTACATCATGGGTGAATGCCCTTGAATGAGATACTGGATCCTCGGTCCTTACACCTCTCTTTGCTCTCTTGAAGAGAGTTGTCTTTTTTACCATATATTCCAAGCTACCTTGCCACAGGCTCCAAAATAAGCCTTTTATCTTTTAATGTTGATTATTACAGGTACTTCATTATAGCCATAAAAGTTTTTAATGTACTATATGCCAGATGTCAGTAAATAATACAAGATCTTTGTCCACTAATAATCTATCAAGTATATCAACTTATATGTCTTTTAATCTAAAAACCGAGTATTGGTAGAATGATAAAATAAGAGCTAATTCAAGGCTGTGCTTATTGAAATTCTCTATTAACAAAAGTTTTTTTTACCATAGTAAGCACAGAATAATGCGTTTGAAAATAAAAAAGGATAAAGAGGTGGGTAAGATTACTGAAAAACATTGCCGCTGAGATGATTAATACAGCTTAGAATGTCTGTCTTGTTAGCAAAGAGAAAATGCAATAGCTTCTTTTAGCCACAGGGGGTTCAGTGGCCATAGCTGACTGTTTTTAAAGTTCACTGTTCATGAAACACTGTATTCACGAGGGTCTGTCATGCCTTGACATAGTTATGGATGAGGTTGTGTGGATGAGGCACACAGGAATGCAGGAACTTCCTCATTCATCTGACTATCAGAGCCAGTGTTTTCTTGTCCAGCTGATGCTTCTTCTCACTGCCTGAGACTGGCTGATAAGAGAGGACGGGGGCAAGTTGGTAGGGCAGATAGAGGAGTGTGTCCCTGCCCTACTTCTTCTGAGCATTGCTTGTCTCCTCAGAGGTGATCCCTAGGAATGAGCTGAGTGAAGTAAGGCTTAACCGTTTTCTAGGCATAAGCAGTATCATTTCAGAAGGTCTTTAGATGTGGGCTACTCATGTGCTAGAAAATAGGGAGATGTGGGCTCAGTGTAAACAAGTGTTATCGACTTGACAAGAGTTAGGGAAGATTCTCTAGTCCCATTGGGGCTCCAGGTAGTTGTAAGGATAACAGTGTTGCTTGTTAATGATAGAGATTAAAAAGGAGAAACTGAGAAATAGACCCAGGTATGTTTACTTAGGTGGAAAAGCCTAAAAGTGGTTGAGACCAGACTTCTAGATTGCAACTGCTAAGCTTTCCATACCAGCACTGTTCATTGAGCTGAGTGGTACCAGGCAGGTTATTGAATATTGGTAGATGAGGATAATAAAGCTATGTTCTTTATATTCATATTATAGCAGTGATAATTAAGTGATTAGCACCTCTAAAATTGTTATGTTTTTGGCATGAAATAAGTACAGTAAAAGGATAAAGAGGTGGGGTAGGTTACCTTTTGAGTACAAAAAGACTTATCAGGAGGCAGTGTTATGGAAGCCAAGAAATTGAAGTATTTCTGCTGAGGAAAAGAGCAAAATGACTCAGTGTCTGCAGGGAATATAGTGTATAGTTCTGCTAACACCGTGTGGGGTGTAACTGATAGGACAAAATATTTGGTCTGGCAGTCTAACAACTCAATAAAATATAAGTTTGGATTTTAGGAAAAGTCTTCAGTTTCTGAGTAAAATCTGCCAAAGTACTATCTATGTTCAACAACAAAACGTGGTAAAGGTAATGCCTGCCGCTGAGAGTTGAAGATTTTGACAGACTAGAGTGTCTGCTCGTTAGATCTGTATACAAGTTTCACTTCAGTAAGGTACATTGACCTTGCTACTGAGATTATTTTCTACTTGGAATTTGCCAGGGTAGAGGCCTCAGAAAATGCCTGTGTGAACTTCATAGTGGCGGTGAGATCACTTTTTGTCTTTTACATTTCAATTTAAATAAACATTTATTGTTACACATACACATGAGAGTTGTCATGTAGCATTTGTCTTTCTTAGTCTGCATTACTTTGCTTAACATAATGACCAGGCCCATCTGCTTTTCTGCAAATGTTATGATTTTCTTCTTTTTGTATAATTTAGTGGTTGTGTAGTAGTCTGATAGTTTGAATCTTCCTGATGACTAACCAATTTGATTTTATTTTTACCGTTGTAGTTGCCAGTGGTGTGTGTGTGGGGGGGGGGGGGGGCGGGTAGTAACTTTAGTCTTTTATGCCTTTTTTAAATTTGGATTTTATAGCTGTAGAAGAAGTATAGTGATTTGATGCTTTTAGAGAAGACCCAAATTTGGGTCCCAGCACCCACATAGCAATTCTCAACCACTTGTAATTCCAGGTCAAGGGGATCCAGTTCCCTTTTCTGAACTCTTCAGGCACCAGGCATTCACACATATACATAAAAAATAAATAAACATAAAGAACTATGGGTAATTCTGCTGGAGTAATGTCCAATATGAAATGGTCAGCTTTGAAACATACATATGAGTAATATTATACAGAGTGAACAGGTTACATTTAGGGATACACATACATATTCACATGCACACACACACACACAAATTATTAGTGAAAAAAGAGGCCATGGATTTGAAATGAAGTAATGAAGTATGTGAGAATGATAGGGAAGAGGGGCATGCTATAATCAAAATGTAAAAAATAAGGGAAATAATATTTTTAAATTGGATTGTATTTATCCTTCTTGATTTGAAGCCTTAAATAAGTTAGTTTATTTTTTTAAGGCAAGGCCTCAAAGTAGCAAATCAACCTGGGTTAATCTTAACCTTAGTCAATTGAAATCTGTCCTTCAGTCTTTGTGAGGGCTCAGTCCATTTCTCAGTTACATTTAAACCTAATGTCATTTATGTTGCTGCCAGAACCTTGTGATATTTTGAGGCTGAATGTCAATATTTACTCACACACCCAGCAGGTTTGAGAGACTGCTAAAAGTTTTGTTCCAATTTTTAATCTCTTAGTATGTACTTCCATTTGAGTAAATATTTTGTGGGTAAAAACAGGTCAGAATTTTCCTTAGGGACCATCCTTCTTTCTAATATGTTAAACCCCCAGAAGTATTCATTGCTTTGGTCAGTTTTTGATGCATTTGAATACATGATTGAACAGTTGTTTTGGTGGGAATACTGGAGCAAAAATAATTTAACCTGCTTTTTGTCATCATGGAAATCCTTTCTGGTTTTTGCCCTTCCCCCATTTCTCCATCTATTATAAGTGCTTATTGACAGGTATATATAAATATAAGGTTTTATTTTATAGTATATTAGTCTGTGCATATCTGACTGGCGAGTTTAGGGGAATATCTTTATGACAAGATAAAATCTGTGAGTTTGATCCATAGTTCAGAAACTAAAGCAACCAAAGAAGATAAATTGTTCAGTTAGCACATAAAAATATCCTTAAGTCATCTGGAAAATGAAAATAAAAATCCTAAGAAAAACCATCACATTCTTTAGAATGGTTAAAATTAAAAGTTAGATAATAAACAATGTTAGACAGAATACAGAGGAATTGTAATTTTTACACTCTGCTTCTCATGATTTGGCAAATAGGTTGGCAGTTCTGCAAAAAAAATATATATATATAAAATTATTGAACCATCCAATAACTCTACTCCAATCTAGTCAAAGGGGAAAAAAATGTGTGTATGGAAAGACTTGTGTGTGATTGTTCAAAGCAGCACTATTTACAGTAGCTTGGAACTGGAAACAAAGCCAATATTACTTGGCCATAAAAAGAGATGAAGAGCTGATATACACTATAGCATGGATGAACCTTAAAACCATTAGTGAAGTCAAAAAATGTCTTTCAGTGCCAGTGCCAGCATATTATATTATTCTGCTAATATGAAACTCCAGATTAAGGAAATCTATAGAGACCAAAAGTAGATTGGTTATTGCTTAAAGCTGGTAGAGTCTTTTTCATGGTGCGAGGACTAAAGGACCTAAAAAACAATTTGCAGTAAACCAGGAGGAATCATGGCAATGGTTTGTACAGCTTACAATGATGGCAATCCCTCTTGTTTTCAACCATGGCTTCCTCATTTCCCTCAGAGCTTTCAGGGTCAGGCTGGGAATTTAGATGAGAACAAAACTGAACTCTAGAATAAGTATTCAAAGCTAACCCCAAAGTGCAAGTGCTAGAATCCAGCAGGAACATTCACCAGTTAACTGACCAGGAATCCACAACACTACCAACATAATTCAGACTTGGTTTAGCCTTGAGCCCCATTTCCTGAAGCAACACTTAACTTTGCTTCTTTAATTACTCTTGATGTCAGAAAACACTACCTTATATTCCTGTGTAACGGGCCTCTGATTTACTTCAAATAGCATCTTTAGACTGTTGGCTTAAACCTTAAATACCTTTTCCAATTTGGATTCTAATTCTCTGGAAATGTTAGAGAAAGATACAACTTTTTTTTATTGTATATATTCTTTATTTACATTTCAAATGATTTCCCCTTTCCTGATTCCCCCTCCCCTCCCCCTGTTCCCCAACCAACCCCAACTTTTTTTTAAATTTTTTTTATTTGATATATTTTTTATTTACATTTCAAATGATTTCCCCTTTCCTAGCCCCCCCCACTCCCCGAAAGTCCCGTAAGCCCCCTGCTCTCCCCCTGTCCTCCCACCCACCCCTTCCCACTTCCCCATTCTGGTTTTGCCGAATACTGCTTCACTGAGTCTTTCCAGAACAAGGGGCCACTCCTCCGTTCTTCTTGTACCTCATTTGATGTGTGGATTATGTTTTGGGTATTCCAGTTTTCTAGGTTAATATCCACTTATTAGTGAGTGCATACCATGATTGATCTTTTGAGTCTGGGTTACCTCACTTAGTATGATGTTCTCTAGCTCCATCCATTTGCCTAAGAATTTCATGAATTCATTGTTTCTAATGGCTGAATAGTACTCCATTGTGTAGATATACCACATGTTTTGCATCCACTCTTCTGTTGAGGGATACCTGGGTTCTTTCCAGCATCTGGCAATTATAAATAGGGCTGCTATGAACATAGTGGAACATGTATCCTTATTACATGGTGGGGAATCCTCTGGGTATATGCCCAGGAGTGGTATAGCAGGATCTTCTGGAAGTGAGGTGCCCAGTTTTCGGAGGAACCGCCAGACTGATTTCCAGAGTGGTTGTACCCATTTGCAACCCCACCAGCAGTGGAGGAGTGTTCCTCTTTCTCCACACCCTCTCCAACACCTGCTGTCTCCTGAATTTTTAATCTTAGCCATTCTGACTGGTGTAAGGTGAAATCTCAGGGTTGTTTTGATTTGCATTTCCCTAATGACTAATGAAGTTGAGCATTTTTTAAGATGCTTCTCTGCCATCCGAAGTTCTTCAGGTGAGAATTCTTTGTTTAACTCTGTACCCCATTTTTTAATAGAGTTGTTTGGTTTTCTGGAGTCTAAATTCTTGAGTTCTTTATATATATTGGATATTAGCCCTCTATCTGATGTAGGATTGGTGAAGATCTTTTCCCAATTTGTTGGTTGCAACCCCAACTTTTAAACTTCGGTAAATACATGGAGGCAGACAGAGTCACCTAAGTCCATGACCCCATAAGTTAGCATATGCTTAGGTTTGAGAGTTCTTAGTGTTTTCTCCAACTATTTCTTTGGGAGTGTTGAAACTGAAGGTTCTTACCAGCAGTGAAAAGAGACAATTTGTACTATTTGCAGTTAGTTGCTTATTAGGTTCAGGTAGATTGATTGCCTTTTTGTGTTGGCCACAGTTCTTGGATTTGGTGATAAGTGTCTGTATGAAAGAGGGGCTACTGTGATGAGATTGCATTCTAATAGGAAAGAAGGCGACCTACACAAGTCTGGTAATGAGATAAAGGTGACTGTGAATGCTCAATGCAGTTAGTTGAACTTGGAAAAGCCTTAAAAGCACTTAACAGGGCTGAACATGAATGAGAGCTGCAGAAGGCATCACTGATAAGGTGATAGCCACTGAACCTTAAAGAGTAAACGAAGCAAACCCTATGTGGTAGCATACTTCTGTAATCCCAGCATTAGGGAAGCAGCCACAAGCAATCTGTTGTCATCCATGACTAGATTACATGGTCAAAGCTAGCTGGGTCTACATGAGACACTGCCCCTAACAAAAAAAGGATACAAAGCTTTAGTTAGGCAGCTAGAAGAGATGCAAGATGGCTCGTGGTATTGAGAAATATATGACCACATGGCAAGAGCCGTATGTTGCTCAGACATGATAGAATCAGACAAGGAGAGAAAGATCTGAGTCAGACATCTTAAACTTGAATGTTCCTACAGATCACTTTGAAAATGTTGTGAAAATAGGTTTTAATTCAGTGACATGAGCTGGGATGCTCCCCAGTCTAAAACTGTTGGCTCAGAGCTATTCTGAGTAGCAAGAACTCAAGAGATCTATTTGAGTATAATGAGGGAGGAAAATAGAAGTGTCCCAGCACACAAATAGCTATAGGAATAGGGTAATGTATGATTGTAGTATGTAAGAGATTGTTGGGGAAATAATGGTTTTGCTCTATATATTTGAGGGGTATATTTTGAGGCATCTACACCATTTCTAGCAAAAGAAATACGACAGGCATAGGAGGAGAAAAGGAAATTGTTTCCTGAGTAAAAGAAGAGAGATGTGCTTTTGAAGGCCCGAGTAAGGGCTGCCATGAAAGTGAGGGAGAGAGTGATCAGTAGGAAATGCTGTGGCTAATTTGATGAAGAGGATAGTGACCATCAAAAGGTATATTGGAGGGAACCCAAAGGTGAAATTCAGAGAGCAAGGAGTGGAGGATTAGGAAGTAAGTGTTTTGACTAGAAACAGCTCATGGTGTTTTCTTGGAAAGTGTCTGACTGTGTGTGTGTGTGTGTGTGTGTGTGTGTGTGTATTAGCAGACAAAAGAAAATACAGTGTAAAAGAAGGTATTCTTTCTTCTTTCATCTGCCTATCACTGTCTCCGTTCCTCTTCATTTTTCTTTTCCTCTATTCTCCCCTCCCATTCCTTATTATTCACAGAAATCTCCTCATTTTCAGTTTTTTCAAATGCAAGATGCATTTTAGATACAGCTGACTCAAATAAACTCATATACTCAAGAGAAATGAGCCAACATTGAAAGAACAATTGGAATTTGGAGGAGAAAGACAATATTTGATACAATAAAGGTTTTGAAAAGGAAACCAGTCCTCGAGGGTGGCCCAGGCAACAGTCAAGGCTCCAGATAGGTGATCCTTTGTTTACTGAACTGATAGAAACAAAAGATGAGATTCAGTGCATCTCAGAAGCAGCCTTGAAACTTGAACTTCTAGCTGCTTAGTGTGTGTGTCAACTCTCCCCATTTCTCTTACCCTTACACTCTCCATCCCTTTGAGCTTTCTCAGTTCTTGCCCCATCCCCATAACACGCTCTATTATTATTTGGAGACAGAATCTAGTTAGGTTTCTCAAGGTGCCTTTCAATTTACAATATTTCTGCCTTAGTCTCCTGAGATTACTAACATACACCAACATGTTCACTTGTTAATTTTATTAAAGTTTGACGAAAGTGTTTCATGAGTTCTGTGGTTTTCTTGAAATAATGTCTTCAGACAGCAGTTACATTAACAGAGAACCATCATCAACCATCCTCTCTACCTTACAGGCAGCCTTCAGTATGCATTGCTACCCACATAGAAACTGTCTTCTTGTCCAACAACTAGAATTCCTTTCTAAACAGAATTCTGGGGAAAAATAATGTTCATTTCTTTGCATAAAGGCTAAGGTTTTGGTGTCAAGAAATGAGCAAATTCATACCTAATGACAACTTTTCCAGGTTCACAGAATTCTTGCAGCACTTTGATGGAATAGAATAGGAAAGAGGAAGCAAGATTGTGGCAAGGATTTAGAATCTACTGAAGCCCTTGCAGGTTACTTTTTAACTTAAATTGTTTCTTGCTTGTGATAGAAGATGAGGCTAGCTTTATGAAAAGATTTAGAGTTTGATAAAGAACCACTTAAATAGGCAGGATTGCCAAGTATCCCTTCATGTTACTCAGTATCCTTTCTGTGGGTAGATAGGTTTAGGAGATGATGTCAGAGAGCCAGCCCCTAAAGACTTATTCTCTGAGAGTGTTAGAAGATGAAGACAAGGATAGGAGAAACCATGGCTGAGGGGTACCAGGTAGGGTCTGGTTCTCTGCAGAGATGGAGAATATTCTTCACCAATGTTCAGGGTTCTTGTTTGCCTCTCATGTACTTTTCTCCATTTAAGTCTATATACATTTGTATTTACATGACAAAACCCTAGTCATTTCCTAGGTATCAACTCACCTCTAGAGGCAGAAATATTTATTGTAAGCATTTTGTGTCAGCTTTTTTGTTTCCTTAGGACAGTGATTCTCAACCTGTAGGTTGTGACCTCTTTTCAGTGGTGGGGGTTGGGGGTGGGGGATGAAGGGGGATGTCGAATGACCCTTTCACAGGGATCACTTAAGACCATTGGAAAACAGATATACATTGTAACTTATATTACAGTTTATAATAGTATTAAAGTTACAGTTATAAAGTTACAACAAAAATAATTTTATGGTTGTGGGTCACTACAATATGAGGGCTGATACTAAAGGGTTATAGCATTAGGAAGATTGAGAAGCACTGCCTTAGGGTATTACCTTTCTTGGCCAAATTTCTATGATATTTTACAATAGGCATCCACCATTTATATTTATATGGTTAAAGTTATGATTTTAAGGTAATTTATTTGTATTTTCAAAATTCTGTGCTTGGTTACTCAGCACCAAGTGGGTAAATAATTGTTTAATTCTCTTAATAGAGAAAAGGATATTATGCGTAAACAGTTGGCCTTACAAGAAAAAAACTGGTAATAGTTGTGGTCCTTATATTGTTTAATGTAATACACATTTTCAGGTTAAATATCATAAATATAACATTTTATATATATGTATGATTGAATGATTTATATTCTAACTATGCATGAGTAGGTTTTTAGCATATGAAGAAGTATTTTCTTGTAGTGGAGAAAAATTTAAGTACTGAAAGAAAATGCTTCAGTACAAGATCCTTAGGATGTGAGCATCTCTACCCACACATAAAAACTACCACACAAATATTATGCATTACAGCATTCACTCAATCAACCTCTCAAGAAAAACTCAGTATTTAGCTACTTCCTAGTCTATTCTGATGTTTGTAGCTTTTAGATATTAGTAGATGCCAGTCTTTACAATGAATAATACTGCTTTCTAAAAGCAGTGTCAAAAACTGAGTAAAGTTGATACTTTGAGTAAAATTGAACTTTCCTTGGGCAAATTAAAAATGAAGGCATGTGACTCTTTAGGCTCATCAACTATATATTTTTCCATTAATTCAGAATTTAAGGAGAAAAACTTACTTTTCATGTATTATTTTAATTAATTTTTATGTCGATCATGGTATGTAATATGTAGATTAAGGACAACATGAACCAAATTGGTTCTCTCTTTCTAGTATGTGGGTCCCTGGAATGAAATTCAGGTTTTCAGGATTAGTGCTATGCACCCGTACCTATGGCGAGATCTTGCTACCTTCCTTTTTGTATCATTTAGATGTAGTTTTACTACATGTATGGGAATACATGAATTTTCACTTTAAGAGCAGGCATGGATAGAGCAACTGAACTTAAGGTAGTATAATATTGACAAAACAGACTAATAGATCTTGAACAGAACATATTATCCAGAAATAGCTTGCTTTAGAGTTGACATTATTTGATCTTCAACAAAAGAGCAAAGACTACACAATTGGAAAAAATGCATTCAATAATTGGTGTTAGAATAACTGTATATCCCCCATAGGATATCTGTGACATGTAAGTAAACACAGAGCTTTTACCATTTGTAAAGTTGAACTCAAAATATGTAACAACTCAATGTATAAAATGGTATACATGCTGGAAGATAATATGGGAAAATCTCAAGGGTCAGGGTTTGGTGATGGCTTTGTATGTGTAACATCACAAAAAAGATAAAACTGAAGAAATGCTAGACATAGTCTTGATTCTGCAGAAACTGATAGACAAGCCAAAACAACAAAATACATGTAAAAGACTCTTCACGTTTTCATTGACCAAGATTGGCATCAGGAATGAGTTTTAGTCTATGTTGCCCCTGAAGCAGGCCCTGAGAGGAGTTGAGGATATTTATTTATTTATTTATTTACTTATTTTGGTTTTTCCAGACATGGTTTCTCTGTGTAGTTCTGGCTGTCCTGGAACTCACTTTATAGACCAGACTAGCCTTGAACTCAGAAATCCGCCTGCCTCTACCTCCCAAATGCTGGGATTAAAGGTGTGCGCCACCACCACCCGGCTAGGATTTATGGCCGTGCATTTGAAAGGAATGTATAACACACATGAGAGAAAACTGAGGAACGGAAGGGGATGAGCAGGGTCATTATTAAACAGAAATCACAGTAGGTGACTAGAAGTGAACACTGGGAAATAGCATAGAGCACATGTCTTACAGCTATTCTACAAGCAGGTGAGGAAGCAAGTTCTTACTATGGCTAGAATGAGTTATTGAGGGGTTCACCCATGGCTCTCAATCCCCCGGTGCTTTAGCCTGCCAGGGATGTGTGGATAGCAGTCTTGTGTAATTGTGTAAGAGTCCTTGGGCAGTCTCACATGTCACCAGGTGGAGCTTAGTAATACAGAAGAGTCTGAGGCCTGTGGGTGGGAGATGACAAAGCAACGGCCAGAGGATTCCTGGACGAGGTGAGATTTGACAGTGTTCTTTCTCTTCTCTCTTCAGGCTTCATCATGACCTTGTCCCTGCTGTCTATTGTCTATGGCGCCTTACGTTGCAACATCTTAGCCATCAAAATCAAGTATGATGAGTACGAGGTCAAAGTCAAACCCCTGGCCTATGTCTGTATCTTCCTCTGGAGAAGCTTTGAGATTGCCACTCGGGTCATAGTCCTGGTCCTCTTTACCTCTGTCCTGAAGATCTGGGTGGTGGCAGTCATACTTGTCAACTTCTTCAGCTTCTTCTTGTACCCCTGGATCCTTTTCTGGTATAGTGGCTCCCCATTCCCTGAGAACATAGAAAAGGCCCTAAGTAGGGTAGGTACCACCATCGTGCTCTGTTTCCTCACTTTGCTCTATGCTGGCATCAACATGTTCTGCTGGTCAGCTGTCCAGCTGAAAATCGACAATCCGGAACTCATCAGCAAGTCCCAGAATTGGTACCGGCTGCTGATTTACTACATGACAAGATTCATCGAGAACTCTGTCCTCCTGCTGCTGTGGTATTTTTTTAAGACTGACATATACATGTATGTGTGTGCGCCTCTGTTAATTTTGCAGCTGCTCGTTGGGTACTGCACTGGTATTCTCTTCATGCTTGTGTTCTATCAGTTTTTCCACCCTTGCAAAAGGCTCTTCTCCTCCAGTGTTTCTGAAAGCTTTAGGTCATTTCTCAGGTGTACCTGTTGGTCCTCCATGAGGAGAAAATCCACTGAGCCAGTAGGAACGACAGACACAGACTTAAAGGCATGCACAGAGCAAGATGTAATGCCTTCTACCAGTAAAATGACTCCCGAGACTACTGAGATTTGGACTGCTGTTGATCTGTGCTCTGCTTAATGGAGGGACTTCATACACATCACGAGCCCTGCACAGGGACTAAGGCAGGGAGTTAGCTGTCAGTTCCCTGTGAGCTGCTACCTTTTATAAAGCTCTTGAATTTGAGGCAGCTTTGGGAGCACTAGGGAAGCCTATTACCCCACAGTTTGTTTTTTACTTGACTCTGTTATGTTCTTGTAGCCTCACTGGCCGTTTCATTGACATAGTATCCCTGAAGTTTCAGTTGAGCTGGTCATACTCATCAGGTAGAATGAAGAGAAATGCTTCTTTTCTAGTTCCTAGCCTGTTGTCTCAGTAGCCTGATGCTTTACTACTACTGAATATAGCTTTATACAAGAGTCACCATGACAGCTCGAATAGGTTACTAGGAATTTTACAACTTTGTTCCAATTATAGCTTACAGGAAAGTGATTTAAGTTTGTTTTATCAGTATGTTCCATTTTCACCTCAGTAAGACTTTTTGTACATAACCAATTGTAGCCACTCTGGCATGCAATGTGCATTTTGTTCCAAGGGCCTAGATTTGGGGACTTTATTCTCCAGGATCCATTGGTACAGTGATTTAGGAAAGCCATGTTTCATTCCACATGCTGAAGAAGGTAGGGGTCAGGACAGATTGGGACAACTGTTAAAACATCAAAATGGCAGGAGCTCATACTAAATGTTTAAAGATAGGAATTGGTTAGAAGGTAGGCTTCTCCTCCAAACTCAGTCTTGTCCTATAGTTCTGAGAAATTTCTAGTAGAATTTTCTATGATTAATATTTTAAGAAAGAAGAAAATAAAACTAATACTCTTCATCCCTGTCTCCTTGCTTCCTTGCCTGCCAGGAAAGTTTTAAACAAGATTTAACCTCAGTCTTGAGGTTAGGTAATAAAATGATCAGAAGGTTTTGTTCTTTATGAAATCCATTTTGACTTGATAGCAGCTCATTTTAATGTGATCTTCATTTATTTTCCTCCACACCATTTCATCTAATGAATATTTTTTCTCTGATCTGGAACTATTTATTTTAATTTAAAAGGGTTGGATAGAATATTGTCAGTAGTCTAACAAAAATGCCAGCAAGCAGTGCTATGATTTCTACCAATAAATGTAGGTGATGAAATGTTTACAAACAAGTGACCATGAAATTCACACCAACTTAACTTGAGAATTGTAACAAAATTTAATGCATTTTCAAAGGCACCTCTATTTGTGATTCTATAAGATAGAATAGATACTTACTTTTCTGACCACCTAAATCCGTAAAACATTTATCTGGTCATCATACTCCTTATAATTGCTTTTAAAAAAACTTTTGGTATCAAATTGATGAGTAATTTCATTAAAAAAATGAACATTCAGTTTGGTAACTATTTTACTATAGTAGAGGATTCGTAAAATAGTAAGTGTTCTTTGATGTATCATTCACACTGTTAATCTTTGTACCATTTTGTATGCACACACTTCAGGAAGGTTCTGAACCACAGAACATCCATTTTCCTTCCTGAAATATTTGTCCTCATTTGTATTTCTTCTGGTCTGCCAGGCTTTGTGGCTTATCTGTATGAGAATGCATAGGCAGTGTACATCATCAAAGTGATACTTTATATGACAGATACTTCTTTGTACTTTTCTTGCTCAGAGGTGCAAAACTGTTGAAAATACATAACAATACAGGGAAAACAAGCTTAAGATGCTAAAGCACTCCTGTTCTGGTTGTTTCCTAGTTTAAGAAGTGCAAAATGATTGAGAGGGTAGGAAGAGCACCTCTAGGTGATCCCCAAAATGCTTTTTTCTGTCAAATCATTTCCATATGTTTACAGGCACCAGGTGTTTTCAGTCTTGAATGTGAAGGACATCCTTTCCTTGAAGCTTTCCAGTGACTGAGGGTAGAGGTGGTACCCATTTCCAATTTCAGGCCATGCCTTGACCGTGAGACTAACATCCCTTTGACACTTCCTAGACAGGTTCAGAATTAAACAAGGGTAAGGACGCTTGTATTTTTCTAGCCTTGGATTAGAAGCATGACCTCAAAATACTTTTAAACTCTTAATTTTCAAATATATTGTAAGTCCTTTTGTCTTAGTCAGTTGGTAAGCATCTTGAATGACCTCAAACCAAACTAGCAGTGATAAGCTATCAGACGCCAAAGGCCCATGTCACACTTTATAAAGACAGGTATTGTTTATTTTTAATCTAATTGTTTATTGTTTATTTTTATCTAATTAGTCTCTTACCAGTCTCTTGGTAAGTAGACATTTTCCTTGTGCAGTCCCACAAGTCTCCATGCCCTAACTTACCAAATTAACATGACACACTATTCCAACTTACCTCACAAACTTGTTGGAAAGATTTCATTACGTAATAGATGAAAAAAATATTTCAAAGTATCATAAAGAATACTAAAATATTATTCAAGTCCATAAACTGGTTATCATTTGTAGTTTCGTTTTGTTGTTTTCCTGACTGAAATGACATAAGTAGTTTCATCCACATCCGTCTTTAGTTAATGTACAGGTCTTTGGGCTTCTCTGCAGTTGCCATCCCTTACCATCATTACAAACGAGTACTCAGGGCATGTGGCAATGACTCAGGGGGCAAGATTTGTGCCACCAATCCCAACAACCCAACTTCCATCCTTGGGACCTACATGATGGAAGCAAATAAACAGTTCCCACAACTGTCCACATATACACGGATGCACACACACACACACACACACACACACACACACACTTACAAAATAAAAACTTTAAAAGTAGCCCCTAAGCCCTTAGTACTTGATGGGAAAAAAAGACCCAGTGGATCTCAGAAAGTACTTCTGATAACAAATAAGTTTATTGTCTTGATATTATCCTTTATAAAGAATGTAACAGCATCTTTTGATAATTGTACATTACAACTTAAATGGCTGATTTGAAGCATTAATTAAATGTGAATGTAATCTGTACAGTTTTGTAAACGGGAAACTAAGCTTAGTATTGATTGTCTTGCAAATGCATCATTTCCTTGAGATCTATCTTACACTAGTATGGTTGTATGTGCCAGTGCATCTCAGTCAGTAAATTGTGGGTGTGCACTTTTGTGGACTGCTTCTCAGAGTCATTGACTCAAATGTTGTTTATGTTTCTTCATATAATAAATTAATTTTTTCCAATTTTCTCTTGCATTTTATTTCTTGTATAATCTTCAAATGACTACTTTTTAAAACTTAAGGCCCATTTGAAAGACAAATTTGAAAATGGTTTGTTGTGATTATGTACTTTTTAAAATGTAAAATGGAAATCCCTGAAATAGGATGCAAAATTCAAGAATGCAAAGATTCAGGCTTTCAATACAACAGCTGCCCATGAAAACACTGCTGTGTTGTAAGATTTGCTCTATTTATTGAAGCCATGCTGCTGGATACTGCTACTGAGATGCTGCTGAGATATCCCAGGTGTTGTGTATGACACAAAGACAGATGTGATCTCTCTCTCTCTCTCTCTCTCTCTCTCTCTCTATCTCTATCTATCTATCTATCCATTCTAGATAACGTGAATATAAAATACAAGGATGACATACTTTGTCTTAATGTGAACATAAACATACTACAAAATGAATTCCTTCTGTGACTGGAAAAAATATCACTCATTGAAAGGGGTCATTGGAGACTGTGGACTAGATGTGGTTTGTTTTAATAACTTGTTTCTAAAGGTGGCCTTTCAGTTTGCAAAGATATAACTATAGGATATTTTTCTATTAAAATAGCTTTATTAAAGTATGATTGCCACACAAAACATACATGTTGAATGTGTATAGTTTACTGAGTTTAAACATTTGCATACACTCATGATATTATTACCACAAACAAGGTGCTACACTTCAAAAAGTTTTTGGTTTTTTCCTTTTTTTGGAAGAATGGAACCAAAGAATCACCCACTTAAAGTTCATAGTACTCTTTTAGCAACTTTGATGCAGATCTTTAGAACTTACACAATATAAAGTTGAGCTTTCATATGCATCTAGTAACAGTGGTTTACCCTCTAGCCATTGGCAACTACTGTCTGTAGGTATGAATTTCATTATTTTAGACACCTCATTTTAGTACAGCCACAAAGTATTTGTTCTTCTGTGTCTGGTTTATTTTGATTAATATAAGGTCCCCCAAATTTATGTTTCTTGAATAGCAGCTTCTTCCTTTTGGAAGTTAATTTCCCATATATACTGTATATGTATATATTGTTTTCATTATTCACTTGGATCCTTTTCCTCTTGTGGCTGTTTGGAGTGCTATTGTAATGAACATGTAAGCGCAATTGTCTCTTAAACATCTTGATTTTATTTATTTTGGCTTTTCTCCCAGAAGGATCGTATGGTAGTTCTTTTCTTTTTTTCTTTTTTTAATTTTAGGGCCTATGATGATTGTCTGTCCTCTAAGTCAAGAAGTTGCCATCTTAGGGAATTTCAACTGTGCCCCTTGCAAAAGATCTTCCCAGCTGGGCTTGTTGACAGTTTATACCCCCACCCCCTGAGTATTCCACTGTTCTGTCCCAACTGGCAACTGTGCTTACAGTATGGGAGGGGGAATAGAGTATATGTGTAAATATTTATATTGTGGTATGTGTGTGTGTATGTGTGTGTGTGTGTGTGTGTGTGTTGTGAAAGACTGAATCAGGACTACATATATGCAGGTAAGGAGAAGCCCTCATCCCTGCTGGACAATGCCTTCCAGATGAAGCAGGTTGAGGGAATAGTGCCTACACTCCCCTCAGTAACCCCCCAACCATGCTCTGTAGATGACCAAAACAAACTCAATAATATTTTTGTAGACTTTTGTCTTATATACCTTTGTTTGGGAATTTTGTTTTTGTCTTATTGGTCTTTTGCTGTGTACTATGGCTTCTAATTTTGTGTTTTTATAGGTTCTGTGCATGTGTACATGTATATATGTATATCTTTTATTTTTTAATTCTATATTTTTTTAAAAGAGAGAAAGAAAGGGGATGGAGTTAGGGTGGGAAGATACAGAGGATCCTAGAGGGAGTTGGGGAAATAGAATCTGTGGTCAGACTATATTGTATGAAAACAAAAATATCGTTTTGTTTAAATATTTGGAACAATGTGAGAGGGCAGTAAGCTATTGTAGATGTTCCTCCAACCATATTTCTTCATGTCCTTCTTATAGGAGATGGTGTTTTTCTAAGTAACAAAAATTATACAAATTTCTGAGTGTGGTGGCACATGCCATTGAGCTAAGCACTCAGGAGGCAGGGATACATAGTGGGCCAAAATATTATGTATTTTTATGGGGAAGTATATGATATTTTAATATATGTATCTATTGCACAATGTTCAGATTGGAAGTAACCAGATCTGTCTCTTGAAACATTTGTCATTTCCTTATGGTGAAAGTATTTCTAGGTATTTTAAAAACACAGTACAGTGTCACCACCTCTGGTCACCTACTGTGCAGTAGAACACCAGAAATTACTTTCCATATCTAACTCTAACTTAAGGAACATAGCTATTTTATGAATGTCTTTGCAACTGAAAAAGCATGCCAATTATACATTGTAATTAAATGAACACCATTCTTATCAGGTTTTCTTTTTTAGGAAAAGATACTTTTTAGCAGTGAAACCCTTAGCTCCTTCTTTCCAGGTACACAATAAGCCCTGGCAAATGAGGTCCCTCATAATGCCAAGAAGATGAGTTTTTTGCAGGACCATGCTATGGGCCATAGGTGTGTGTACCTGCCCATCACATACAGCAGAGATACCACTGCAGGAGATCCAACACAGAATCATAAACTTACTTAAAGCATTATGATGTGAGTTTATCGCAATCAATTGAATGACTGAAGCATGGACTTTGTAGATGACAGTGTTGTTTTACAATGCCAAAAGCCTGGGCCCAGCTGCAGGAAATGCCCCATTATATTTTCTCTGCAAATTATTAGGTTTCTAGCAGTGGTGGTTTGAGCAGGATTCAGACCAAAGAACATCTTCGAGGCATGTATAACTGCACACAACATCTCTACAGCAGACGATGAGAAGAAACCTTAATTAATGGCTGTAGTGTGTCAACATCTTGTACAGGGGAGGAATTTCAGGCTTTGCTGCCCTCCAAAGAGGAAAGATTTATGGAGACAGATTTGGAGATTCTGTGTGTGCTTTTTTCTTCCTGCCTGCCTCCCATCCTGAATTAATTTTCACTGCCAGTGATGAGTTTCTGATCGAAGCCTGATTAGCCTCTTCCTAGAATCCTGGTAATATCACCCTCTTTACATATCTGCATTATGCATACTGGCTTAATTTCTTATCAGTTTGCTTCTGATATAGTTAATGAGTCAGTTTTAGAAGTGGTAGAACTCAAGAAACAAAACTGATGGAAAATTTATATTTCAGAGCAATGTTCTAAGACCATCCCCCACTACCACCATGCAGCAGAGAGAATGGCACCCTGCTGGTACCGTCTACCAAGAGGACTTTCTTAAAGGAAGTGGCAGAATTGCCATCCTCTCTAGTAACTAGAAGTATCCAGCATGCATTTGAGTGAGTGGTGAGAGAAAACGAATGAAAACTGTCACCATGGTCAAAGTAGTCATCATAGTCCTTCCAGCATGCACCATAAATAAGAATCAAAACCTGAAAATGGAAGTACTACTATCATGTCAGGTGAATGGAAAGACATTTACTGTGTTGAAACTGCAGGACTACTGTTCCTGTGAAGCAGTTTCTCCTGTCTACTAAGAGCACCCATGGTGGACGAGCAGTTTGCTTAGGCAGCTGGCTGTATCAGCTCACAGGCCCCACTTAGACCATCAAGTTCTCCCTTCACTGGTCTCAAGAACAAAAGATCGAAAGACAGAAGCAAAAGTCTTATTGTTTCCTCCAAGTGGATCTCTGGTTAGGTGGTTTGATGGATGTGGAAGGATTCTTTTCCATAGTTTAGAAAGTTTCTGTGTTTAAAAGCAGGCTGTATGACCTGCACTTACATGTTTTTTTTTTCAATTTGTGATTATGTTTTATTTTTAATGTTTTTTATTAGTTTATTACATTCCAATTGCTGTCCTCTCTCCATAGTCTGTCCCTCCATCTCCCCCCCTTCTCCTCTTGAGAGGGTAGTTCCCCCCCCTCCCGCCCCCAGGATATCTCCCCCACTCAGCCTGATGTCTCTACAGGATTAGGCACATCCTCTCCCACTGAGGCCAGACATGCACTTGTATTTCTTAAAAATACTTCATGTATGTATTTCTTCTGTCAATATATGAACTTACAAAATTAGTGGGGGTAAAAGGTTCAGCCACTTCTACCTGAGGGCAAATCTTTCACTTGTAAAAGGCTTAATGTGGCCTAATCCTGGACTTCAAATCTGATCTTGACTCTGAACTTTTCTTTATTGAAGTAGAGCCAGGATCCAAGCATAGCAGAAATGATGCTATGATCCTGAAGTTGGTTTCCCCAGGGTGAGGCTTACTCATTGCAAGATTTCTATTAAGCCCCAAAGGAGTATGCAGGGCTGTTTGTCCCCTGACAGAGCTGCCTGAAATTATAGGGTAAAACAAATATTATTAAGTCCCTGATATTATCTACACATTTCCAAAGGGAAATTAATTATATTCCAGAATATCATGTCCTTAGATAGCACTCATATTCAGCATTTAATATTAATGAATACTCGTATGTATATACCAGTACTGACACGTGTGGTGCCATTAACCACTTATGATTACTAAACATATGAGATGTGTCTACTTCAAATTGAAATGTGTAAATATAAAACATGAATATCTTAAAACCTCAGTAACAAAACAAAGTAATGGAAATATTAACCATGATTACCTTTACATCAGGTGACATGATGAAGTCCAACATTTGGAGTTTACTGGCCTAAAGAAGAGAGAAGTAAAATTAAATTTCCCTCATTTAGTAAAATTATATTTTATGTCTTCCAAGTCCCTGTTTCTTGTGACTACTAGGCCATTTAGCATTGTTCCCTTGGGTCCCTTCTGTGGTCTGTGTTGAAGAAGACAGAGCTGCTTCAAACATTTGGTCTGGTGAATACTGGCATGAAAACCTATATTTATTTCTCTTTTAAATTGTTATCTGGGGGCAGGAATTTAATATATGATTGTAAGGTGTTTTGATCAAATGTATCCCCTATTCCCTCACTTCTAGTGCCTCTGTCTCATAACCACTACCACTTTCCCTCATCCAAGCTATAATGTTGCCTGGCTTGATCATCTCCAGGCCCTGTGAATGCCGTCCCTATGTGAAGCCCTGTTCTTTTCTTTCTTCTTTTTTTTTTTAATATTTTTATTTTCTACATTCTTTGTTTACATTCCACATGATTTCCCCTTTCCCAGATCCCCCCTCCCCATATGTCCCATAAACCTTCTTCTCTCCATCCATTCTCCAATCACTTCCCTCCTTTTTCTCTGTACTTAGACTCCCTTCCAATGCTAGATCAATCCTTTCCGGGATCAGGACCCTCTTCATACTTCTTCATGGGAGTCATTTGTTATACGATTTGTGCCTTGGGTATTCAGAGCTTCTGGGCTAATTAATATCCACTTATCAGAGATTGCATTCCATGTGTATTCTTTTGTGATTGGGTTACCTCACTTAGGATGATATTTTCCAGATCACACCATTTCCCTAAAAATTTTGTGAATTCATTGTTTCTAATTGCTGAGTAGTACTCCATTGTGTAAATATACCACATTTTCTGTATCCATTCCTTCTTTGAGGGGCATCTGGGTTCTTTCCAGCGTCTGGCTATTATAAATAGGGCTGCTATGAACATAATGGAGCATGTGTCCTTATTGCATGCAGGGGAATCCTCTGGGTATATGCCCAGGAGAGGTATAGCAGGGCCCTCCGGAAGGGTCGTGTCCAGTTTTCTGAGGAACCACCAGACTGATTTCCAAAGTGTTCTTGTTGCTCAAAATATATTCGGCAATTAGGAGTTATGGTTTAATATAAGTTTTACGTTTTTTCCTACTGAAGAAAGCCACTGTAGTTTTGTTGTTGTTGTTAGGATTTGGTTTTTTCGAGACAGGGTTTCTCTGTGTAGCCCTGGCTGTCCTGGAACTCACTCTGTAGATCAGGCTGGCCTTGAACTCAGAAATCTGCCTGCCTCTGCCTCCCAAGTGCTGGGATTACAGCATGTGCCACCACTGCCCGGCTTGTTGTTGTTGTTGTTGTTGTTGTTGTTGTTGTTTTATAGAAATTGTGTTCTATATAATTGGTCTTGAAAGTAGGGACCTTTAAACCGTACTGATTATTATGATCCATAAATAAACTTTCTGATCCTTTGGCATTCTCAGGTGCTTCTTGGGTAAACCCCAGTAACACACATATTTGCTTCTTTAATATTGTCTCCCAAAGTACCAGTAAGCATTGTTTCTCTTTTATCTTCTCAAACTATATTTTCAAGTACTTTATATTCTATAGTCTACTTACTCTTTCTGTTTATTCAGAGTCCATATCACATTTAAAGTTTTCCTAAATGTATTTTT
Organism: Apodemus sylvaticus; assembly: GCF_947179515.1. Taxonomy (NCBI): domain Eukaryota; kingdom Metazoa; phylum Chordata; class Mammalia; order Rodentia; family Muridae; genus Apodemus; species Apodemus sylvaticus. The sequence continues at coordinate 11,305,947 of NC_067495.1, read as the reverse complement.
CATCTTAATAATTTAGTTGCTCCTATATTTTTGTTGTTTCCTTGTTATAATAATGACACATTTCTCTGTTTTCTTCAAGCTTATTGAGTTAAGAGAATTCCGTAAATTCCATAAAACAAATGTTTTAAGTCCTCTGAGGTTACTATTGCAGTGGTTACTGCCTGGTCAGTTTCTGGCATGTTATGTCATGGTTTTCTGAAAGCTGTTACTGCTTCTTGCATATGACATCATCTGGCACCTAAGAATCAGGTACTGTCTATGCCTGTCTTTTCAAGAAATCATAAGGACTCTTAGTCACTTGCTTTATCCTAGCACTATATAGTACCAAGGTACAGAGCTGTCAAAAGTCTATCAATGGTGTATTGTCGTTGTTTCAGTATTGTAGGCCAAGTTGAGCTTTTCCATAAATTTCCATTAAAAAAAACAAAACAAAACAAAACAAAAACGAGCAGCAGGGTACCTAGAGAGAGTTGTCTGTCCCTGCAGTGGATTTCCTGGTTTTTTTTTTTTTTTTTTTTTTTTTTTTTTTACAGTTACTGGCTTGTGTCTAGACTTTTAAGAATTATTGTCAGTGGACCAGACACAAGCTCCAGCATCTGCTAGAACCATCAGCTGTGTCATTCTCTGAGACCACTGCCCAGGAAGACTGGCAGAACAGTGGGTGAGGAGCAAGAACTGTGCTTCAAAGGGTCACCAGTTCCTTAGCCGCACAACCAGGACTGTTGGAACTAGCTACAAGTGGTAGAATGGTAAGCCCAATAGACTGAGGCTGCATGCCTTCCCTTACAGGAACCACTCCAGAGGGTCTGTCCTTAGGCAGAACTGGTTATAGGGGCTGGAAGACCTATCCGTGTGTGGCTTCAGCAACTAAGCAGGCTCCAGGGCAAAGACTTACATGCCTTTTTACTCTGTGCTCCTCTTCTGTGAGGGGAGCCTTGCACTATACTATGTCACCTAAACTTGGTATATTGTTTGTGAAAGCAAAATATTTGTCATCTTGGGGTTGTGTATCTCATCAGTTGTGAGACGCTGCAAAATCATTACAGATAGCAGTGGTGCAGACCAAATCACAAATCAGTCACACTTGATGCACACGATGGTGAATCTGGGATTAGTCTTGTGGCAGTTCAGGATTCATGTATACTAGTACTGCTCTGGCAATAGCTGTACTGGCTGAAGTTGGGGCAGAAGTGGAGACAGTCCCTTGGCCATAAAAGCTAAGCTCAGTCACACCTATGTATCAGTCAGGGGGGCCTGGAATTTCTCAGGGTAGGACAGGTGTTCCCACGCCTACTTTATAGGTAGATTTGATGCAATTGAAACTCAGGTCTGTCCTACAGGTACACAGATTTCCATGTGATCGTTGCTTTACATGCTCTATCTGAGCTTTGGACTACCTACACAACCTTCATTTTTTACTTAAATCTTGACCTCACACTGATCCTCCCCTATTGGACTCTTAGACAGATCCCTGACCTAGATTCCCTACCTTGTTCCTCAGCTGGTGGAATTCTCCTCCCAACTCCCCAGCCTGAGGTTGGAGTGGTGATAATTAGCAGAGTCTCTACTGCCTGCCATACACAGTTACAATGGCTTAGTTTTCAGGTATTAACCTAACAAAACAGGCACTGTGGGGCTTTTTCTAGAACAGTGTCACTGCGATATGCCTAATTCTGGATTTCAAGTCTAAAGCCTAGATTTAATTTCCTTTCTCACCCCCCCCCAAGTGGTAAGTGTTTCTTTCTGGGGTTTTGTTGGATCTGGAGGAAAGATGTAAGTGCCTGAATGAGAAGTATCCAACCTCAGTATTCAAGCTCAGTGGTTGAACACTTGGTCCCTTGTCTGTGCCGTGTTTGAGGAGATTTAAGTGGTGCAGCCTACCTGGAGAAAGCGTGTCACTGAGGCTCTGAGGGTCAGAGTATAAAATGAAAAGCTTCAAACCATTTTCTAGTCCATTCTCAGACTTATGCCTGAAGACATGAGCTCTCAGCTCCGTTACTGCTGCCATGCCTGCTAGCCACCATGTGTCACCTCTCCCCACCTTCACCCCCATAATGGACTCATGCTGCTAAAACCAGAAGCTCAAATAAACTCTTTCTTCCGTAATTTCTTTGGTCATGGCATTTGATCGAGCAAGAGAAAAGTAGCTATTGCAAAGGGAGTGACGGGGGAAACATTTTTTTCCCCATTTTCTTGGGTAAGTCTCTCAATTTTGTTATACTATAAGCAGTTGTGGCATTCTCTTACCTGATTCCCTTATCTCTTGTGAAGTTATTTTGGAGTGTAATAGCTGCTCTGCTTGTTATGTCTGGGGGAGAGATTGCATGAAGATTTACTCAGCGACCATCTTGCCTGGCCCATTAAAGAATACATAACCCAATTTGTAAAATAGGCTAATAAACTGAACAGAGACCTCTCAAAAGAAGAAATAGCCAATGAATATTTTCAAAATGTGTATTCTTTATTATCATGGAAATGTGAATGAAACCATTTTGAGATCTATCTTAACCCAAGTCATAAGATCAGGAAAACAGCTGACAAATGCTGGTTAGGAGGTTGGTTGAAGTGCAAACTCCCATCAAATACTATAGAAGTCAGTGTGGATGTTTCTCAAAAAAAAAAAAAAATAGAGCTACCATACCATCCAGCTATACCACTCCTGGGCATATACCTAAAGGACTCTGTATCCTGTTTTAGAGATACTTGCTCATCTGTTTGGTGTTGCTCTATTGGAAATAGTATAGATGTCCATCATCTAGTGAGTGGGTAATGAAAATTCGGTACATATTTACAGACTGTAAAAAAAAGTGAAAAGATAAAGTTCACAGTCAACGAATAGAACTAAAACATATTTTACTGAATGAGATAATGTGACGCAGAAAACCCAGCACCACATGTTTTCTCTCATGTGGGAATCCTAGCTTCTAAGTTTTAGAGAAATGTATAGAGGCCAAGAAAAGAGGAGGTCAATGAGAGGGGTGGGGGCTTCATACACTATACGGAGAGCGAGCAATAGTATACAACCGATATAGAAGTGGAAGGGGGAGGGAAGAATGCGACCAAGGCTGGGAACAGGGAGATAGGAAAGTGGAGAGAAACAGGAGAGTCGACCAAATGGTGGAAATGATAGAGGGAAACCTGATACTTTGTAATCTAATTTAGAAACAAAAGTTAAAAAAGGAACCAGTTACCTTTGACTAAAAATAGGAGGTCAGGCTGAAAGTCTTCCCTGTGCTCCTTTCACCGAGGAGACAGTTACCATGAATATGAAAGACATTGACCTCACAGCAGAGTTCAGGGAAGTTCATAAGTTCATTTCCCTGTCTCTCTATCTCTCTGTCTCTCCCTGTCTCTGTGTCTCCTCTTTTTCTCCCCCCCCCACCTCCACAATACACACTTCCTCTCTCTCCCTCTTCTTCCCCTCCCCTTCTCCCCCCCCTCTTTTCTCCCTTCCTCTTTCCCTTCCTCCCTCCTAATCTTCCTAGCAGCTGGTCCTAAAGTCAGCCACTGATGAGGCCTCGCCAGTCTGTTTGCTTGCTTGGTTTTAATTGGTTTTTATTTTTTTAATTCACTTTACATCCTGATTGCTGTCCCCCTCCTGGTCACCCCCTCCCACATTCCATCCCCCTCCCCTTCTCCTCTGAGAGGGTGGAGGCCCCCTCTGGGTATGCCCCACCCTGGCACTTCAAATCTCTGTGATGCTAGGTGCTTCCTCTCCTACTGAGGCCAGACAGGTAGCCCAGCTAAAAGAACATATCCCACAGACAGGCAACAGCTTTTGGGATAGTCCCTGCTCCAATTCTTTGGCACCCACATGAAGGCCAAGCTGTATATCTGCTATATATGTGCAGGTGGCCTAGATCTAGCTTATATATGCTCTTGGGTTGGTGGTTCAGTCTCTGATAACCCCAAAGGTCCAGGTTAGTTGACTCTGTTGGTCTACCTGGAGTTCCTATTCCCTTCAGGGCCTTCAATTCTTCCCTCAACTCTTCCACAAGAGTCCCTGACCTCCATCCAGTGTTTGGCTGTGGGTCTTTGTGTGTTTCAGCTGCTGGATGGAGCCTCTCAGAGGACAGTTATGCTAGGCTCCTGTCTGCAAGCATAACAGAGTATCATTAATAGTGTCAGGGATTGCTGCCAGGGAAATTGGATAAGGGTTCATGCTCACAGCAAAGCTTGAATTTCAAGTTCATGATGTCCACCCTGAAAATTGTGTTTTCTTTTTCCAGGTCTAAATGGAAGGAGACATTTTAATTTTTTTCAAATATCCTAAGCCCAGTCACTTCTTTCCATTCCCCAATCCCAGGTCAGGGACAACTCACGGTAACTAAGAGACAGGATCAAACAATGAGAAAGAGAACAGCGTTCACTCAAATGAATCATAAGAACATTGCTCTTAGCACAACCACATAGAAACAGGTTCCTGACCACAAGGCGCTGTTCTGCATGCTTCATGGGGATGAAGCCACCCGATTCTGAATGCAATGTAGTGAGAAAGTAGGAACAGTGAAGCTACGTGACTTGCCCAAAGACACAGCTACTAAATGCCAACCAGGGACTTGAGCATAGCCTGGCTCCAGGAACTGTTCTCTAACTGAGCCCTTTAGCTCTTTGTATTACTATGTTTCTCGAGTGACACAAACATGAAGAGCTATAGCAACATAATGTTTAGACATGGGAGGCTCAAGAGATCTACTGCCAGGATGTTGCTTGGAAGGCGATAGGGTCCCCTATCCTTTCTTTTATTGTTTAACAGTTCAATAGTATTAATGTATTCATACCCAGAGTGATTTTTTCGAAAAACAAAAGCCAACTTTTATTAAAGTTCATTCATCTACTCACACAGGAGGGTATCAAGCATAGGTATGGTGGAACACAGGTAGAAAGGTGTGTAAGATTAAATAGACAACCCAGATAAAAGGCACCAACACTATGGCCTTATAAATCTACATCTGTTTTACAAATGCTTAAGAATATAACTGCCCCTCCCTCTTCTTCCAGTGTGGATAACATTTCCTGTATCATCTTCTTCTACTTTTTTTTTAATTTTTTTTATTCAATATATTTTTTATTTACATTTCAAATGATTTCCCCTTTCCTAGCCCCCCCCCACTCCCAAAAACTCCCATAAGGCCCCTTCTCTCCCCCTGTCCTCCCACCCACCGCTTCCCACTTCCCCGTTCTGGTTTTGCCAAATACTGCTTCATTGAATCTTTCCAGAACAAGGGGCCACTCCTCCTTTCTTCTTGTACCTCATTTGATGTGTAGATTATGTTTTGGGTATTCCAGTTTTCTAGGTTAGTATCCACTTATTAGTGAGTGCATACCATGATTCATCTTTTGAGTCTGGGTTACCTCACTTAGTATGATGTTCTCTAGGTCTATCCATTTGTCTAAGAATTTCATGAATTCATTGTTTCTAATGGCTGAATAGTACTCCATTGTGTAGATATACCACATTTTTTGCATCCACTCTTCTGTTGAGGGATACCTGGGTACTTTCCAACTTCTGGCAATTATAAATAGGGCTACTATGAACATAGTGGAACATGTATCCTTATTACATGCTGGGGAAACTTCTCGGTATATGCCCAGGAGTGGTATAGCAGGATCTTCTGGAAGTGAGGTGCCCAGTTTTCGGAGGAACCGCCAGACTGATTTCCAGAGTGGTTGTACCAATTTGCAACCCCACCAGCAGTGGAGGAGTGTTCCTCTTTCTCCGCACCCTCTCCAACACCTGCTATCTCTGGAATTTTTAATCTTAGCCATTCTGACTGGTGTAAGGTGAAATCTTAGGGTTGTTTTGATTTGCATTTCCCTAATGACCAATGAAGTTGAGCATTTTTTAAGATGCTTCTCCGCCATCCGATGTTCTTCAGGTGAGAATTCTTTGTTTAACTCTGTACCCCATTTTTTAATAGGGTTATTTGGTTTTCTGGAGTCTAACTTCTTGAGTTCTTTATATATATTGGATATTAGCCCTCTATCTGATGTAGGATTGGTGAAGATCTTTTCCCAATTTGTTGGTTGCCGATTTGTCCTCTTGATGGTGTCCTTTGCCTTACAGAAACTTTGTAATTTTATGAGGTCCCATTTGTTAATTCTTGCTCTTAGAGCATATGCTATTGGTGTTCTGTTCAGAAACTTTCTCCCTGTACCGATGTCCTCAAGGGTCTTCCCCAGTTTCTTTTCTATTAGCTTCAGAGTGTCTGGCTTTATGTGGAGGTCCTTGATCCATTTGGATTTGAGCTTAGTACAAGGAGACAAGGATGGATCAATTCGCATTCTTCTGCATGCTGACCTTCAGTTGAACCAGCACCATTTGTTGAAAAGGCTATCTTTTTTCCATTGGATGTTTTCAGCCTCTTGGTCGAGGATCAAGTAGCCATAGGTGTGTGGGTTCATTTCTGGATCTTCAATCCTGTTCCATTGATCCTCATGCCTGTCACTGTACCAATACCATGCAGTTTTTAACACTATTGCTCTGTAGTATTGCTTGAGATCAGGGATACTGATTCCCCCAGACTTTCTTTTGTTGCTGAGAATAGTTTTAGCTATCCAGGGTTTTTTTGTTATTCCAGATGAATTTGATAATTGCTCTTTCTAACTCTGTGAAGAATTGAGTTGGGATTTTGATGGGTATTGCATTGAATCTGTAGATTACTTTTGGCAAAATGGCCATTTTAACTATATTGATTCTACTGATCCATGAGCATGGGAGGTTTTCCCATTTTTTTTGAGGTCTTCTTCCATTTCCTTCTTCAGAGTCTTGAAGTTCTTGTCATACAGATCTTTCACATGTTTGGTAAGAGTCACCCCAAGATACTTTATACTGTTTGTGGCTATTGTGAAGGGGGTCATTTCCCTAATTTCTTTCTCAGCCTGCTTATCCTTTGAGTATAGGAAGGCCACTGATTTGCTTGAGTTGATTTTATATACTGCCACTTTGCTGAAGTTGTTTATCAGCTGTAGGAGTTCTCTAGTGGAGTTTTTGGGTCACTTAGGTAGACTATCATGTCATCTGCAAATAATGATAGTTTGACTTCTTCCTTTCCAATTTGTATCCCTTTAACCTCCTTATGTTGTCTAATTGCCTGAGCTAGTACCTCAAGTACAATATTGAAAAGATAAGGAGAAAGGGGGAAGCCCTGTCTAGTCCCTGATTTTAGTGGGATTGCTTCAAGTTTCTCTCCATTTAGTTTGATGCTGGCTACCGGTTTGCTGTATATTGCTTTTACTATGTTTAGGTATGGGCCTTGAATTCCTGTTCTTTCCAAGACTTTAAGCATGAAAGGATGCTGAATTTTGTCAAATGCTTTTTCAGCATCCAATGAAATGACCATGTGGTTTTTTTCTTTGAGTTTGTTTATGTAGTGGATTGCATTGATGGATTTCCGTATATTGAACCAACCCTGCATTCCCGGGATAAAGCCTACTTGATCATGGTGGATGATCGTTTTGATGTGTTCTTGGATTCGGTTGGCAAGAATTTTATTGAGTATTTTTGCATTGATGTTCATAAGGGAAATTGGTCTGAAGTTCTCTTTCTTTGTTGGATCTTTGTGTGGTTTTGGTATCAGCGTAATTGTGGCTTCATAGAGGAAGTGGGTAGTGTTCCTTCTGTTTCTATTTTGTGGAATAGTTTGAAGAGTATTGGTGTTAACTCTTCTTTGAAGGTCTGATAGAATTCTGCACTGAAACCATCTGGTCCTGTGCTTTTTTTTGGTTGGAAGACTTTCTATGACTCCTTCTATTTCTTTAGGCATTGTGGGACTGTTTAGATGGTCTATTTGGTTCTGATTTAATTTTGGTATTTGGTATCTGTCAAGGAAATTGTCAATTTCCTCCAGATTCTCCAGTTGTGTTGAGTACAGGCTCTTGTAGTAGGATCTGATGATTTTTTGGATTTCCTCAGTTTCCGTTGTTATATCTCCCTTTTCATTTCTAAGTTTGTTAATTTGGATACTTTCTCTGTGCCCTTTGGTCAGTCTGGCTAAGGGTTTATCTATCTTGTTGATTTTCTCAAGGAACCAGCTCCTGATTTTGTTGATTCTTTGTATGGTTCTCTTTGTTTCTACTTGATTGATTTCAGCCCTGAGTTTGATGATTTCCTGCCTTCTACTCCTCCTGGGTGAAATAGCTTCTTTTTGTTCCAGGGCTTTCAGGTGTGTCATTAAGCTGGTAATGTATACTCTCTCCATTTTCTTTTTGGAGGCACTCAGGGCTATGAGTTTTCCTCTTAGCACTGCTTTCATTGTGTCCCATAGATTTGGATATGTTGTGTCTTCATTTTCATTGTCTTCTAAAAAATCTTTAATTTCTTTCTTTATTTCTTCCTTGACCAAGGTATCATTGAGTAGAATATTGTTCAATTTCCGTGTGTATGTGGGTTTTCTGTTGTTTTTGTTGCTATTGAAGACCACTTTTACTCCATAGTGATCTGATAGGAGGCATGGGATTAGTTCGATCTTCTTATATTTGTTGAGGTCTGTCTTGTGACCAATTATATGGTCGATTTTGGAGAAGGTACCATGAGGTGCTGAGAAAAAGGTATATTCTTTTGCTTTAGGATAGAATGTTCTATATATATCTGTTAAATCTAATTGGTCCAAAGCTTCAATTAGTTTCATTATGTCCCTGTTTAATTTCTGTTTTCCTGATCGGTCCATTGAGGAAAGTGCAGTGTTGAAGTCACCCACAATTATTGTGTTAGGTGCAATGTGTGCTTTGAGCTTTAATAAAGTTTCTTTTACGAAAGAGGGTGCCCTTGTATTTGGAGCATAGATGTTCAGGATTGAGAGTTCTTCTTGTTGTATTTTTCCTTTGACCAGCAAGAAGTGTCCCTCAGAGTCTCTTTTGATGACTTTGGGTTGAAAGTCAATTTTATCTGATATTAAAATGGCTACTCCAGCTTGTTTCCTGAGACCATTTGCTTGTAAAATTGTCTTCCAGCCTTTTACTCTAAGGTAGTGTTTGTCTTTGACCCTTAGGTGTGTTTCCTGTAAGCAGCAAAATGTAGGGTCCTGTTTACGTATCCAGTCAGTTAGTCTATGTCTTTTTATTGGGGCATTGAGTCCATTGATGTTAAGAGATATTAAGGAATAGTGATTGTTACTTCCTGTCATTTTTGACGTTATTTTTTAAATTTGATTGGTTAACTTCTTTTGGGTTTGATGAAAGGTTACTATCTTGCTTTTTCCAGGGTGAAGTTTCCCTCCTTGTATTGGTGTTTTCCTCCTTTTATCCTTTGTAGGGCTAGGTTTGTGGATAGATATTGGGTAAACTTGGTTTTGTCATGGAATATCTTAGTTTCTCCATCTACAGTGATTGAGAGTTTTGCTGGATATAGTAGTTTTGGCTGGCATTTGTGTTCTCTTATTAGAGTCTGCATGAGATCAGCCCAGGATCTTCTAGCCTTCATAGTCTCAGGTGAAAAGTCTGCTGTGATTCTGATAGGTCTTCCTTTATATGTTACTTGGCCTTTTTCTCTTACTGCCTTTAATATTCTTTCTTTGTTTAGTACATTTGGTGTTTTGATTATTATGTGACGGGAAGTATTTCTGTTCTGGTCCAGTCTGTTTGGAGTTCTGTAGGCTTCTTGTATATTCATGGGCATCTCTCTCTTTAGGTTAGGGAAGTTTTCTTCCATAATTTTATTGAAGATATTTGCTGGCCCTTTAAGTTGTAAATCTTCACTCTCATCTATGCCTATAATCCTTAGGTTTGGTCTTCTCATTGTGTCCTGGATTTCCTGGATATTTTGGGTTACAAGCTTTTTGCTTTTTGCATTTTCTTTAACTGTTGAGTCCATGGTTTCTATGCTATCTTCAGCATCTGAGATTCTTTCTTCTATCTCTTGTATTCTGTTGTTGATATTTGCATCTATGTCCACTGATTTCTTCCCAAGGCTTTCTATCTCCAAAGTTGTATCCCTTTGAGTTTTCTTAGTTGTTTCTACTTCTGATTTTAGATCCTGGATGGTTTTGCTTAGCTCCTTCACTTGCTTGTTTGTGCTTTCCTGTAATTCTTTAAGAGATTTTTGTGTTTCCTCTTTCATGACCTCAGCCTGTTGACCAAAGTTCTCCTGTATTTCTTTAAGTGTTTTTTGTGTTTCCTCATTATTGGCTTTTGTATTCTCCTGAATTTCTTTCAATGATTTTTGTGTTTCCCTTGCAAGGGCTTCTAACTTTTGATCCATTTTCTACTGAATTTCTTTAAGTATGTCCTTCATGTGTTCCTGTACCAGCATCATGACCAGTGATTTTAAATCCAAATCTTGTTTTACTGGTGTGATGGGGTATCCAGGAGAGTTGGGTTCCGATGTTGCCATATTGCCTTGATTTCTGTTAGTGACGTTCCTGCGTTTGCCTTTTGCCATCTAGTTCTCACTGGTGTTAGTTGGTCTTGTCAATGCTGGACTCACCAGTGCAAACTGCCCCTTCCCAGGTGGCCTCTGGTGCACACCAGGCCTCCTGCACTGCCTGGAGACAGGGTGCTGTTCCCCCAGGCTGTTCAGATCCTGAAGCAGACACCTGAAGGCTCCTGCTGGGGCCCGCTGGATTCACTGGAGCACACAGACTTCTCCCTGCTGGCTGCCTGGAAGTCCCACTTGCCTCTTTCAGGACTTGGAAATGTGGTGTTGCAGCTCAGGCTGATCTGGATCCGGAAGCGGAGAGGTCTGAGGGCTACTGCCAGAGGCCTCAGGACTGAAGCCTAAGCTGGAAGGAGCTGTGCTGTGAGCTCCCAGACTGCCTCTGGGTGCACACCAGGTGTCCCGCACTTCCTGGAGACCGAGTGCTGTGTCCCAGGCTGTTCAGACCCCAAAGCAGGTGCCTGAAGGCTCCTGCTGGGGCCGCTGGATTCACTGGAGCACACTGATTTCTCCCCGCTGGCCTCCCGGAAGCCCCTCTTGCCTCTTTCCTCTTCTACTTTTTTTTTTAGGTCTGTATAAGTTAATAAGTAATATAAAGAACCATTTGTGCCCTTTACCCATTTCTTTCTTTTTTCATGGATATTTTCTTTATTTACATTTCAAATGTTTTCCCCTTTCCAAGTCTTCCCTCTGGAAACTCCCTATCCCACCTCCCTCCCCCTGCCTCTAGGAGGGTGCTTCCCCACCTACCCACACACTCTTGTCTTCCAGCCCTGGCATTCCCCTATACTGGGGCATCGAGCACCCTCAGGCTCAAGGACCTCTCCTCCCACCGATGTCCAACAAGGCCATCCTCTGCCATATATGTGGCTGAAGCCATGAGTCCATCCATGTATATTCTTTAGTTGGTGGTCCAGGCCCAGGGAGCTCCCCGGGCGGGGGCGGGGCTGGCCTGTTGATACTGTTGTTCCCTCCATGGGGCTGCAAATCCCCTCAGCTCCTTCTGGGTTCTTTCCAGCTTCTGGCTATTATAAATAAGGCTGCTATGAACATAATGGAGCATGTGTCCTTATTGCATGCCGGGGAATCCTCTGGGTATATGCCCAGGAGAAGTATAGCAGGGTCCTCCGGAAGTGTCATGTCCAGTTTTCTTAGGAACTGCCAGACTAATTTCCAAAGTAGTCGTACCATCTTGCAATTCCACCGGCAGTGGAGGAGTGTTCCTCTTTCTCCACACCCTCTCCAACACCTGTTGTCTCCTGAGTTTTTAACCTTAGCCATTCTGACTGGTATGAGGTGAAATCTCAGGGTTGTTTTGATTTGCATTTCCCAAATGATTAATAATGTTGAACATTTCTTAAGGTGCTTCTCAGCCACCCGAAGTTCTTCATGTGATTTTGGAGAAGGTACCATGAGTTGCTCAGAAGAAGGTAAATTCTTTTGATTTAGGATGAAATGTTTTATAGATATCTGTTAAATCCATATGGTCCCTAACTTCTGTTAGTTTCCCTGTGTTTCTGTTTACTTTCTGTTTCCCTGATCTGTTCAGTGATGGGAGTGGGATGTTGAAGTCACCCACAATTATTGTGTGAGATGCAATGTGTGCTTTGAGATTTAGTAAAGGTTCTTTTATGAATGTGGGTTCCCTTGCATTTGGAGCATAGATGTTCAGAATTGAGAGTTCTTCTTGGTAGGTTTTTCCTTTGATGAGTATGAAGTGTCCTTCCTTATTATCTTTTTTGATGACTTTTAGTTGAAAGTTGATTTTAGCCAATATTAGAATGTTTACTCCAGCTGGTTTCTTGGGACCATTTGCTTGGAAAATTGTTTTCCAGCCTTTTACTCTGAGGTAGTGTCTGTCTTTGACACTGAGGTACATTTCCTCTATGCAGAAAAATGCTGGGTCCTGTTTACATATCTAGTCTGTTAGTCTATGTCTTTTTACTGGGGAATTGAGTCCATTGATGTTAAGAGATAGTAAGGAATAGTGATTGTTGCTTCCTGTTGTTTTTAATGTTAGTTTTATGTTTGTGTGGTTATCTTCTTTTTGGTTTGTTGAAAGAAGATTACTTTCTTGCTTTTTCTAGGCTGTAGTTTCCCTCCTTGTGTTGGCATTTTCCATCTATTGTCCTTTTTAGGGCTAGATTTGTGAAATGGTATTGTGTAAATTTGGTTTTGTCATGGAATATAGTGGTTTCTCCTTCTATGGTAATTGAGAGTTTTGCTGGGTATAGTAGCCTGGGCTGGCATTTGTGCTCTCTTAGGGTCTGTATGATATCTGCCCAGGATCTTCTAGATTTCATCATCTCTGGGGAGAAGTCTGGTGTAATTCTGATAGGTCTGCCTTTATAAGTTAGTTGACCTTTTCCCCTTACTGCTTTTAATATTCTTTCTTTGTTTTGTGCATTTGGTGTTTTGACTACTATGTGAGGGGAGGAATTTCTTTTCTGGTCCAGTCTATTTGGAGTTCTGTAGGCTTCTTGTATGTCTGTGGGCATCTCTTTCTTTAGGTTAGGAAAGTTTTCTTCTCGAATTTTATTGACGATATTTACTGGCCTTTGAATTTGGGAGTCTTCACTCCTCTATCCCTATTATCCTTATATTTGGTCTTATCATTATGTCCTGGATTTTCTGGATGTTTTGGGTTAGGATCTTTTTGGATTTTGCATTTTCTTTGACTGTTGTGTCAATGTTTTCTATGGTATCTTCTGCACCTGAGATTCTCTCTTCTATTTTATTCTGTTGATGATGTTTGCATCTATGACTCCTGATCTCTTTCCTAGGTTCTCTATCTCCAGGGTTGTTTCTCTTTGTGATTTCTTTATTGTTTCTATTCCCATTTTTTAGTTCCTGGATGACTTTGTTCAGTTCCTTCACTTGTTTGGTTGTATTTTCCTGTAATTCTTTAAGGGATTTTTGTGTTTCCTCCTTAAGGGCTTCTCCCTGTTTATGTGTGTTCTCCTGTATTTCTTTAAGTGAATAATTTATGTCCTTCTTAAAGTGCTCTATCATCATCATCAGATTTGATTTTAAATCAGAGTCTTGCTTTTCTGGTGTGTTGGGGTAACCAGGCTTGCTGTGGTGGAAGAACTGGGTTCTGATGCTGCCAAGTAGCCTTGGTTTCTATTGCTTATGTTCTTGCACTTGCCTTTTGACATATGGTTATCTGTGGTGTTAGCTGGTCTTGCTGTCTCTGAATGTAGCTTGTCCCTCACACAAACCTCTGTGTCAGTACTCCTGGGAGAACAGTTCTCTCTGGGAGGGATTTAGGTATGGAGAGCTGTAGTACAGAGTCAGCTCTGGGGTGCAGACAGAAACCATATCTTGTCTCCAGCTCTTCCTTGGTTCATGTGTCCTGATGGCTCTGGGAGGATACCTCTTGGGCCAAGAATTTGAAGAGATGTGGTGGTTTTACCTGCACTCACAGTCTTGTTTGCACTCTTGGGAGACCAGCTCTCTCCTGGTGGTATTGGTGTATGTGGCACATGATCAGCTCTGGGCCCTGAAGGAAACTGGAAGGCTTCTGTCCCAGGCCGATTCTCAGTTCCTGTGTCCTGAACGTTCTGGCAGGGTTCCTCTGAGCAGCAGTGGTGGTTTTACCTGAACTCACAGGCTTGTCTGCACTCCTAAGAGGCTAGCTCTTTCCTGACACTATTCGTATATGGAACCCTATGTTAGAGGATTGGCTCCAGGTGCAGACAGAAATTGGGAGGCTCCAGGGTCCCCTATTCTTAAGCCAAATGCACGTGTAGGGAGACTATGTTAACTGTTTAGTCATCAGTAAGGCTCATCCTCCTTAGATAGTCTTTAACCTGCTGCCATGAAGTCCTAATCTTTTCCTCCAGGCCTTTCCTTAGTGTTACTCACAAAAGGCACTGTAGGCTAGAACTCCATTCCTTGCTTAATTTTCTCAGCTTGTCACCTTCCCTGACCTACATATTTCACCACGGTTCTGTGCATTGCTATGGTGCCTTCAGATGCTACCACATACATCTGACCCCCCCCCCAACTAGATTCAGAACCTCCTTGAAGACAAGGACCCTATCCATTATCGGGTTTGGAAGCCCGTGTTCTCCAACACAGTAGGATATACACAGGAACTGTTTAGTATACATTTGTGGATTTGATTCAAATGGGAAGATAAAATTGTTTTCATGTTTTCTTTTAATTTCTCTCTTTGTCATATCTGCCTACTCTCTTCACTTCTTATATTTGCCTTCAGTCCCTCCCTTCTTTATATTTTTATATTTTATTTTATATTTATATTTTATATATTGTAGTTTGGAATTACACCACATGGGTTGATATCAAACACAGCCAGTTTCCTGATGATTGACTTTGTCTAGGATACATTCATGTTATTTGTACAGATATAAACTATAGTGAATAAGATACATGCAGCAGTGAGACTCATGACTTGCATGTTGTCAATATTTACAACTTGTCAGCTACTAAAACTTAAAATGCGATTTCTGGCTGCAGTGGTCCACATTTTCTTGTGGTCCACATTTTCTTCTGAAGCTGGGATGTCTTGAGTTTTCCTGTAAGAGGAGATGAAGTCCACCTTGGACAAAGTAGCCAGACCACCACCACCACCACACACACACACCAAAATACTGGAAAACGACCTATTAATCCCATTGCTTCTGCTGTATGGTTTGGTATATCAACTACGGGTTTACACACACGTGGAAAAACACTACATCTTAAATATTTTCTTTTTTCTCTTCACCCAGTTCCATGTTTTTCAAGAGTGTGGGTTGGCCAATGATCCCACAGCAGTTGTATGCTCCATGGCCAGCAGGTGGCAGTCTTTGCTCATCCAGGCATAGGCCCTTCTGGCGTTGGCACTCTGGCCACTGGTCCTTAGACTATTTTGGAAATTGCCCAGGATCTAACATTTGCCAGTTTTCTTACTCTGTGACTAGTGATTGATTTCCCCCACTTCTCATTACCCTCACTGCATTCCCATCTAACCATCCCCTAAAATGTGTGCTTAGGACACTGTGGTCCTTCATAAAGAAGTTGGAGATTAATCTGCGTAATCCCTTACCCACTTTCCTACTGAGGCACTAACAAGAAATCAGGGTTTAAAATAAGCTAGTTTATAGAACCTGAAAAACATTAAACGTTATGTCCCGAAAGACTAGGAAAATCTAAGCAAGTCTGCCAACATTCACCCCCTGAGAATCCAGTGGAGGATATGGTGGTTGGAGCTGATGCTATCGCTACAGTGCTACTTGCCCTGACTTCAGAGTTTGTTTTTTTTTTTTTTTTTTTTTTTAGCAATTTTATCTCACAAGCTTGTGGCCAATATGCAACAAGGCAAAATGTAATGGCTTGCCCAGGAAGGACACGTTTCCGGGTTAGCTAGCACACTGCCAGATGTTCCATGATGCATCTGCCCTCCAGAAGGCACTGTCTTATCACCAGCTGCTCCCCTTCACTGCAGGAACAATAACGATGCTTTAACGGCAGCAGCTGCCAGTAATGAGCCCATGCTACTGTGATGAGCAGCTACAGATTCATATGCATCACCCCGTGTAATCCGTAGAACAGACAGATACTGTTACTTATGTGGTAAGCACAGTTTGCTTTTAAAAGGTGTCATGCACTCAGTAAGGGGAAGAGCCAGGATTACATCCAGAGCCTCTTTCAGCCTCATGCCTTTAATCTCCCACTCCTTGGAAGACCTCCAGGCTATCACATGGTCTGATTTCAGAGCTTAAACTCCAATGATGCTGTCACTGCCTTATGCATCAACTCCCACAAGCTCCAAATGTCATTACTTCTTGCCACCGCAAGCTCACATTTCTGCAGAGAAATCAGGCCTGCCCACTAGCATCCCAGAAGGGCTGAGGTCCTTACTTTAGGCCCATCTGCAGTAATACGGGGAAGATGCCTAACAATACTCAGGCAGTTACTTAAGCTGTAGGGGATGTGGGGCCTTGTTGTCAGACAGACATAAGACTGGTAGGGTTGAGTGAGCCCAGACCCCAGGATCTCTAGTCTCTCACAACACCCCACTGAGAGGACCTTGGCAGTCACTCACAAAAGGAAAACACCTAGAGACCTTCCCCATGCAAATAGAGCATCACTAGCATCTCAGACTGAGCCAATGGGAAACATCTACCCCTGGACCCCACCCTGCTCCTCAATGTTTATAAAGTCCCTAACCTCATGGAATAAAGTGCACACATTATTTCACTGAGAATTGTGCGAGAGTGACTGTTTTTACCTGAGCTGTAACACTTGGGGAAGAATTCTCTCTCCTGAAGTATCACTGGACCTTGGATCTGTCTGCACGGTTGCTGTCCTTGCCCTTGGTGCTGGCACCGGTGCTGATGTTTCCTTGGTAGCAGGACCTCAGCTACCTGCCCTGAGTCCAGACCTCTTTACTTCTCTTCTGAGAGCTGTAATATTTCCAACTGGATTGAACCCCATGGAACCTATTCTTCCAGGTTCTCCACCCTTCAAAGGGATAGTAGACTGCACTCAGCCCAGGGGCAAATGGACAGCAAAATATACACTGTCTACAGGGCATCCTGGGGCTGAATGGTTTGGATGTACATGGAGAAACAGGAAGAGAGCTTAGTGGCGGCTGGTCTCCTGACTCAGAGCTAGGGTGTGTCCCTTCTAGGTCCTTTGGCATTCTCCCCACGCCCAGGAAGAAACAATTCTGCAGAGGATCCATGAGGAAGTAAATTGTGATAATAATGGCTATGGAGATGAAGAAAGGAGCTAGTACCCCCCAGGCTGTAGAGAAGGATGTGGACAAGCTTTGTCTACAAAGTGAAATTGTCTGTGGCCTTATTTTCCTGTACATCACCATGGCCAACTGTCTCCTTCCTGCTGCTTCCATTGAGCCACAGGAGGAAGAGACAAGAGAACCCAGTGGGGAACATTCTGTCTCACTGTGTGGTTGATTTTATAAGCAAGGTGGCGTGACTATGCATATAATGTCAATATAAATTCATGTAATTCCCCAATGGCTTTATATTTGGCAATTTAGTCAATATGAAGCCAAAGTTCAAGGAACAAAGCAAAACCAGACAAATGTGACTGCATCAAAAAAAAAAAAAAACCCTCTGCATACAAAAGGAAATAAAAACGTTAAATGGCAACCTATACCCTACAGTTTGTATCCATGGTACCTTCTAAGGGCTCATATGTAATGACCTTGCTCTCAGGGTAGAGCTGTTAGGAAATGGAGAAAATTTTACATGATGGATCCTAGTGAGAAGTTTTTAGTTCATTAAGGGTGTATCCTCAAAAAAAAAATACTGTGAAACCCTGGTTTCTTGTAATTCATTCTTTATATTCTCTCTCTCTCTCCTCTCTCTCTTTCCCTCCCTCCACTCTCTCCCTCCCCCTCCTCTCCTTTCCTCTCCTCTTCCTTCTACTTCTTCTTCCTGTATTAAAGTTAACATTTTTCTCTGCCACACATTGCCACCATATTTTGCCATCTAAACATATGCCAAGAAACTGTGGGGACCAACCAACCAAGGCTAATGCTTCCATAATGATGAGCCAAAACAAAACACTTTCTGAATTGATTTTGTCTCAAATATTAATTATAATAATGGAAAATTGACTAAGACAATATGAAGCGGGAGAAACATATATATGATAGGCAGTTAATGGCTAAAACCCATAGGAAAATGGCTGTAACACAATATAAAAATGAAGCAGATATGAGAGTATGGAACACTTACCACATGCAAGGTCCTAGACTGAATCTCTCCAGCACTTAGAAAAATCACAAGAGTCAAGCTATGTAAGTTTTAAAAAATCCTCTGATTAAATAAGGAAAAGGAGACTTGACATTTCTCAAAGATGGCATTCAAATAGCCAATCAATGGCTGAGTAGGTGCTGAACACTTGTTAGGGTTGCTGTTATTGCACAAAAAAGATGCTAAGTGGTCTAGAATGGGGAGAAATAGGGAACCTGGTACACTGCTGGTGGCAAGTCAAATAATACAGCCACTATGGGAACAGAAACATGACACCTAGAAAGAACAAAAATTAAAATTACAATATGAGATGATTGTACTTTAGGGTACTTATGCAAAACCTTTGGACTTGTGTTCTTGAAGAGCTATCTACCCTCCCCTGTTCACTCCATCATTATCCACAAAATTCAAGGCCTGGAAAACCAAGTATAATATCCACTAACAGATTACTGAATCAAGAAAATGTGGCTACCACTTTCCTATGGGTGTACTTTGGCTGTGTACACCCAAAGAACTATGCAAGTCAAAGCCTCCTGGGTGAAGGCATTAGTAGTCCACGATCACCACAGATTGTCATACACTTGGTCCCCTTTCATGGGTTTGGCTACTCAGCCACTGAGAAACTTAGTAAGCGAAGCCTTCAGCATATGGGATGCTGCTGCAGGGGTCCATGTCCAGGGGGTAAGCAGGGTTGTCTTCAAAATGAGTCAGTGGCAGCGTGTCCTCCTCACTCAGGGGGCATTCTGAGCCTGGGACATTCTTTGCTGTCCCATGAGTGAGGCACTCCACAGCCTTCTCATGACTTATGACAAGAAGTTCACAGGGGTGAGGGGTATGTTTTAGAGCTATGAGAACCTAAGGTTTTCCTCTCAATGCTAGTCAGCCCACAGAGGCAGCAAACCAGAAGCTTGGGCCTTAATTAGCATTGTACTCTGATGACTTTTTCATAAGCATATTTATAGCTTTCTAATCTACACACAGTCTATACATAGTTGTGCATTTTACCCCAGCTGGCTACATACAGATTTATTTGTTGTAAATGCTCTATAGATTTTTTGGGTTTTTTTGTTTGTTTTTCCTCTCTTTACTGGTTTGGGGCTTGTTTCAGTTTTCTTTAATGAATTTATGCTGTTTTGGGGAGGTGAGAAGAATCTTCTGTAGCCTGAACTGCCCCTCCCCTGTTTTGATGCACAGGCCTGACAGTGGTGCCTCTTTGCATTCCCATGAGACTCATGTCCCCCTCCCCCACCCCACAGAGCTGTCCCCTTCAAGGTGGGAGTGGGGTGGGGATGGGAGGAGTTGGGGGTAGGGGTGGAGTGAGGGGATGGGGTGGGGAGGGGGAGGGGCTCATTTCCTGCATTTGCTTCTTTTCCAGAGTGGGGCAGTCCACAGTGCAGAAAGGCTTCAGCCTGCCGGTTGATTTGAGCTCCTTCCTCCTGCACAGGGCTGTGTACACCCTGCCGAGCTGCTTTATTTTCTGTACTGTGTGCAATAAAGAAGATTGCTTTTGCTTTCCTTTAAGAAAAAGGAAAGAAAATGGGGCTTACACAGACATAGCTAGATAGATGTGCATATATAATGAGATATTGTTTGTCTTACAAAGAAGCACACTCTGCCATTTGGACAATATGGTAAGCGTGCAGTACATTCTACTAAGTAGAGTAATCCAAACACAGGAGGGCAAACACTGACCTCCTTTGGATAAGGAATCATAAGGACCCAAAATGGTAGAGACTGCAGGTAGACTGTTGATTGTTCTGTCCTGTAGGGAGAAAGAAATGAGAGTCTCTGGTCAACAGATACAAAGGTCTACTTGTGCAAGGAAAGGAAGTAGGAAAGACATGTTATGCAGTATATTGCCTAGAGTTAACAATGTTATATTATGTACTTAAAATTTGGGGGGGAGGCTGCCTCTCATATTAAAATGTTATCACTGCAATAAAAAAGGCTTTCAAAAATAATTAAGCATGCATGAGAGGGAATGGTTGTATTCCCAGTACTTGAGAGGCTTAGGCAGAAAGAGCATAAGCTTAGAGGGGTCTTGGGCTACACAGCAAAACTTGGATTCAAAATATCAAAAAGAAAGAAAAGGAAAGGAAAAAATAGATTTCATTTAGAGAGTATAACTGTGAGCTACAAAGGAGGAGAATACATATATTCAACTCTAATTTTTACACCAAAGTGGTTGAGTATGAAATGTAAAATTCCAGTTCTCCATCTTCATTGGTTGCTGCAAAGTATCTCGCCAGTGAAGATGTGATTACTTGATTTTAGCATGTTGGGATCACTTAATTCTTGATCAACATAACTTTTGTGATGATGGCAGTATTCTCTGTGCATCCACTGTGCTCATGTTTCCAGTGGGAAGCACATGCCCCCCATAGCAGCCTTTTTCAGAATTATAGGAAAAGACCATCCTCCATATTGTGGGTGTTTCCTTATCATCACCATCACCATCACCACCACCACTACCATCATCACCATCATCATCATCTGATTTTTAGTAGTCAACGACTGTTTACATCCCTCATCACTCAGTGAGGAATCCTTCAGAGATTCCTTGCTTTGTAACAAAGACCACCAATCTCTTGTTATGTTACTGAGATGTTCGCTTCCACTTTCCAACTTTGGGACTGTTTCTAACATGTGTAAAAATGTAAGAAATAGGTGATATGCAATATGCTTATTGCCTTGATAAGGAACAAGGGTTTGGGACAGGGAAAATACCATGGGTGTGGGGGCAGAGAAGATTATCATCAAACTCCAAGGAGGGAGGCCTCAGAATGAAACTGCATCAGTTGAATTCTTGATCTCAGACTTTTATCAAGGAGACCTATGAAAAACTAAGTTTCTGTTTTATAAGCCCCACAGCCTGATGTACTCCGGTATGGCAGACCTACAAAGCTTTGTAGGTCTATGAGGATTTTTAATTTACATACACTTGACAGAACAGATACTTTCATCAATTACTTCAACACAATTGCCTTAGATTAATTCTATAAAAAGTCCAGGTTGCTGTAATTGATTGCACATTTCTCTATGAGCCAATAAAATGAGGCAAGTCTTCAAGTGGTAGCACAGTTGGTGTGGGGTTTCACCATTGACTTGTGGTTTCTACAACACAGGCAATTAGGATTTCACTTCATCATTGGCCAGTCAGATCGTACCTAGAAAATTTTCTTCATTCTAAGCTTCCCATCAATTTAGCAAGGTTTATTGTAACCTCATTATTTTTAGATAAGGAGAGTAAAAGAAGGATGTGAAAAGAGGTGTGTCCAAGGTCACAGAGTTGGTTAGTGCAGGGCTCACAGTTCAACCAAGTTATACATAGCATCACATGATGGCTAGGACTGATTCAACTTGACAGTCTATAAAATCACATAAGAGGAGAAACCCGTGGCCATGACTATATGCAGGATTGTGTTGAGATAGCAAGACCCACTGTAACTGCAGGCACCATTGTTCTATGGGATATGGTTCTAGAGTGAATAAAAAGGAGAGACAGAGACAGAGAGAAAGACAGACTCACAGAGAGAGACAGAGACACAGAGAGGGACAAACACAGACAGACACACACACAGACAGACAGACACACAGAAAATGAGTGTGTGTGTGTGTGTGTGTGTGAGAGAGAGAGAGAGAGAGAGAGAGAGAGAGAGAGAGAGAGGAGCTAAGCAGCAAAGCACCAGGATTTCCCATCACTACCATTTTCCTAACTATGGATGCACTGTTTTTAGCTGTCTCAAGCTCTTGTTACCCTACCTTCTTATAACAGACTGTATTTTGTGGAACTGTAAGCCTAATAATAATAATAATAATAATAATAATAATATCCTTCCTTAAATTGTTTTTTCATGTATTTTGCCATAGCAATAAGAAAACTTACATACTTCGCCAACTTCACTGAAATAGGGGAAGTGGGGCAGGAAGGTGTTTGGCTATAGAGTCATTTGTGAATCCAGCACTAGCAATCTGTTTAATATGAAAAGAACAGGGCCACTGTCATCATATGTTATGGGACTCCTGGGGTGACGATGGAATAGGTGGTGTGCATACTCAAACCTAGTGCCTCTGAGAAACCTCCTGGGCTCCATGGCTCTCTGGCTTCCCAACCCTCCATGGCTTTCCACTGTATACCTATCTGGGCCTCTCATCCCATGGTGCAAAATTAAGCCTAAACTCTTTGTAAAATTGAACAGAGTACAGAAAGCAACTCAGTTACATGAATGGATCCACTCACAAGCAATGGCTGTGTAAGAGTGGGAACTGAGATTGGGTTTGCCCTAGCAACTTCAGAAGTCTCCCCACCTCTTCCAGCTCACATGAACAGCCTGTCAGGTGAAACCCAACTGGTATCCACTCATCTGTCTTCATTTGCATTTGCACATGTTCTCTAGGCTAAAGCAGGTCGTTAACTCAGTCTGCAAGTTGGTTTGTGTTTCTACAGTCAAATCTTCCCCTCTGAACAGCAACTATAGTGTCGAAAGCTATCATCTATTTCTCTCTTTCTCTCTCAACCAATGAGTCTTGCACTTTATTGCCATTGTCATCTCAGACCTTGACTGCATCCTTTCGGCTGTGGGTACAGCTGCAGAGCATGGCTCTAGTCTTCTTGGGTCGCAGGTCCAGGGGTTTGTACTTCTTGCTCTTGTAGCATTTCCTGAGGTTTTCCTTTTGAGTCTGGTTAATGGCAGGGAGGACTCAGGCGATGGTTTTGTGTACTACTCTTATCTTGGAGATCTTGGACACTGAAGCGCCTGTCACATTGGCGACTAGAAGCTGGGACAGTTCCACCTTCAGATCGTCCAGTTGTTTCAACAGCTCCTCCTTCCTGCAGAGCAGGTCCTGAGCCGTAATCTTGGTCATTGCTGCGCTGTTCATGGCTGAGGCCACCTGTCTCCAGAGAAAGAGGAAAGGGCCTATCATCTATTTTCTGAAATGTCTTCCCACCACTTGACTTTCAACAGATGACCCTACCCTTTCTTTCACAAAGGAAATGGGGACCACAAAGAGGAAGAGTCTCCTTGCCCCTGCCAACAACCCTGGAAACCTTCCTGTGTCTATGCCCCTACCTTCTCAACTTTCACCAAACAGGTGCCTCCTCCTAAAGAAGACTTTCCATTTCCTTCTTCCATGTGCTTAGAAACCTTGCGCTAGCTACCCAAGTGTCTCTCTGTTCAGCTTCCTCCTTTTGTCCCCCAGAGCATTTACAAATTTCATCTTTAAAAAAATTTAAACCTGTCGGGTGTGTCTTCCCCATGCCAGACAAGCTCTCTCTTCCTTATCACAGTCTTGGCCACCTTGACGTGACTCAGTCCCTGACTTCCATCCATACATAGCGTCTGGCACCCCTCATACTCCCTAGTCAAACCTCTTACTGAGGTCACTAATAACTTCCTATTGCTAATCTCAGGTATCAATTGCTAACCTGTTTAATACTTAATTCTTGTCCTGGGAAAACTGTTGTAGTTTTGTTTGGTTGGTTGGGTTTTTTTTTTTTTTTTTTTTTTTTTGAGTCACCTATGGCTGGCAAGCCCTGATTCTCCAGGGCTTTTCCTCCTCTTTTTTGCAAAGTCCTGGTCAACCCAAAACTGCAAGAATGTTTCTTTCTGGAGATCCCTACTTCTTTAGTATGACATTCTCCCATGTTCCCACAAGACACTATAGACAGTGTGACTTAAAAATGTATTTCTTACAGTTTTAGAAGCTAGAAGTTCCAAACACCAATATACACTATTCACCATTACTGTTTGGTATTTTTCTTGACTTCTTGGATGACTTGCCTAGTAATGTACTTGGAGGTAATTTCCCATAGAATAGGTGGATTGATTGCACCAATGACCTCAATTCTTTCCCTTTTCACTATATGCATACCCTTTGCTATATGACTTTATAACTTCTCCCATTGCGGGGCAGAACACATTTTCCTGGTCTTAGATTATGTGCAGCCCTGCGATGTGCTTTGGCTAGTGGGGGAAGGAGATACAGTGTTGCTGCTATAGGTTTGAGGAAGTGGGTGCATGTTAGGCATTTCCTCTTGTACACCTTCCATTTTATAATAAAGACTTGCCCATTTTTGTCCACCATTCCCAAAAGGGAAGGAAAAAAATAATGTGTAGAGGACACTGAGCATCTTCCTCTGCCTTCATCTAATTAGTTGTGGTAGAGCCTCCCACTTGAACCCAGAGCTCACTGATTCAGGACAGCCTAGAGAGTCACCTTGCTCCAAGACTCACATCTTATGGCATTTAGGCTGGGTATCCTAACTCCAGTCCTCATAACTGCCCAGCAAGCACTTCATGGTCTAAATCCTCCTCTGATGATTTAGAATGTATTTTCAGTGCAACATAGTACTCTTTTACCACACAAAATTGACCACTCTATCATTTCTTTCCCTTCCTAATTGATTCCAAGAACTGTATCTTTCAGTCATAGCTTCTGCATAGTCTAGCCCCTGCTTGTTCATCTGGCCAGCCTCATTACTTGGCACCAGCTGCCTCTCTCTCCTGATTTCACAATGGAGCTGCTTGCTTGCTCTGGTTGAGCCGTCCTCACTCTCGTTGCACACCTTTGAACATGCTATTTCCCTTACCAGGCAGCCCAAATACACTCTTCTGGCTCTTTTAATGGACTATCAGAAACTGGGTGGTTTTAAATCACTGAAAATTGTTTGCTCAAATTTCTAGAAGATAGAAGCCTGGACTCAAGGTGTCAGTGGGGCCACATTTATTTTGAAGCAAGCACTCATCCTTCCTTCTCTCTAGGTTCTAGAAATTGCTGGCCACCCTGGGTTTGCACATCAGCTGTGGCCCTCTCTTATAGTTCTTGTGTCAGGTTTTCACACCAGCTTCTCATAAGGACATCAAGTGTGTTGGATTAAGACTTCTTCAGACTCCAATATGATCTAGCAGTAACTAATTATGTCTATAGTTCCATTATTTAAAAATAAGTTTATAGTCTGAGGTGTTGGTATTTAGGACATCAACGTATCTTTGTGGGAAAGAATTCAATTCAGAGCGGCATTCATTTCTAATTGGCTGTTTCTGACTGCTAATCCTAGACATTTGTCAAATGGGCATTCTTATTAACAAATCTCCTAGGAAATCTTTCCTTATCTCCTAGACTTGTTTAAAGGTCATTCTGTTGTCTAAACAAGATGCTTATAAAAAAATAACTTGAAAAAACTGGTTCTGTAGCTTTCAAATGAATGAGATTTTCCTTTGTTGTAAATGTAACTGTGATCCACCTACCAAGATGTGATATTGCCTAGTGATTTGTCATTAAGAATGCTGCACTAGAAGTTAAGATAATTCATGAATTTCTCAATTTCTCATACCTATTTCTCTTTGTACATCAGTAATATTTGCTTTTTCAAACACAACCAGAATTTCTTTGCTTCTTATCACTTACAAATTTGTGGCCACCATGTTACCTCCATGTTTCGATATTACTGCTTCAGTCACTCTACAGGATTTTCTGAGAATGCAGGATGACATAGTCTACTTGGCAGAACCTGGATTCGTGTTAAACTATTGACTAATTGGTACCATAGGGATTCTGTGCTTCAGGCTTACATTTAAGGGCACATTTCTGTGACTGTATAAATGGTAATGTCTCCTGAGAGGTGAGATTTAACAAACTGTAATTTGAACCACACCTCAAATGAAATAGTACCAATTGTAGAGCAGTAATGTAACAGACTAGCTATTCCTACTTAATAATAAAGGTACTGATACTTGCTGATTGGAGCCGGATATAGCTGTCACCTTGGAGGCTCTGCTAGTGCATGAAAAATACAGAGGGGGACACTCTCAGTCAGCCATTGAACTGAGCACAGGGTCCCCAGTGGTGGAGCAAGAGAAAGGATCCAATGAGCTGAAGGGGTTTGCAGTGCCACAGGAGGAACAACGATATGAGCCACCCAGTACCCCTAGAGCTCCCAGGTACAAAAACATCAACCAAAGAGTACACATGGAGGGACTCATGGCTCCAGACACATAGTCAGCAGACAATGGCCTTGTTGGACATCAAAGGGAGGAGAGGCCCCTGGTCCTGAGAAGGTTAGAGGACCCAGTGTAGGGGAATTCCAGGATACGGAGGTTAGAAGTGGGTGGGTGGGTGGGGGACCACCCTCATAGAAGCAGTGGGAGGGGGATGGCATAGGGGCTTTCGGGGGGGGGGACTGGGAAAGGGGATAACATTTGAAATGTAAATAAAGAAAATATCCAATAAAAAAGAAAAGTCATAATTTAAAGATGAGTACATACTAAATAAACAAACATAAAAGGAAGGAAGAATGAGGGAGAATTAGGACTCAACATATCTTAATATTAAACTCAGTGTAATTCAAGTATCCAGTACATTAAATGACTTTAAAACATGACATTTTATAATGAAAAATATAAGCTTGTAATCTCTCAAGCTTTTAATCTCAGCATTTGGCAGAAAGAGTCAGGAATATTAGTACAAATTTGAAGCAGTCTGCTACATAGAAAATTCCAGACTAAACAAGGAAATATAGTGAGATCATAGCTTATAAAGTAAAAAAGCAAAAACATTCTTTGTATATTGGTGTTTGAAAAATATTAATTTCTATTATTCAGAATATGTCCTGAAAATATAGCAATAAATAATTTTGATATTATACAAAGAAGAAAAAAAGAAAAAAAAAGTGTCTCTCTCCACTCCTTTCCTGGTGACTGGAGAGAAGGAATACATAAATGAGTGCCACAGAGCACATGAAATTAAAGAATAAAATACCATGTTAGACTTTGTATCCACTAAGGACAAGAAATGTATCTTGTTTATCATCTTCTTTTCCATCTGACAAAATAAAACATTTCAGGGTTCATATGAAAATGTCAATAAACTGCATGAAATTCATCTAGAGCAGACTTTAGTTTTTATTGTAGTCAGAGGTTTGAGTTGTTTGTAAGCAATGTGTAACAAAATGGTTTAGGTTGCTGAATATGAAATAGGCCGAAAGCAATTATACCAATCATGACACTGTGTATTAGCAGCATATTGTTTGTGGTGCTGCAGACTGAACCGAGGACATGTAAGAGCTCTACTATTGAACAATATCACCAGTGTTTAGCATACTTTATACTAATTGCTTATGAACAATTATATATCAGAAAGCTGAAGACTGACGCTCCAACTTCCTGACTTAACTGGGGCTGTATAGTCTCAGTTCTAGAAGCTACTTTAGGCTTCCTATATTTTTAGATAATGTTGGTCATTCTTGGATTTCTGACAGGGTTGAAAACTTATAGTCTTATAGCCAACCCATGCTGGGTGGTGGTGGTGGTGGTGGTGGTGGTGGTGGTGGTGGTGGTGGTGGCGGCGGCGGTGGCGGTGGCAGTGGCAGCGGTGCATGCCTTTAATCCCAGCACTTGGGAGGCAGAGGCAGGTGGATTTCTGAGTTCGAGGCCAGCCTGGTCTACAGAGTGAGTTCCAGGACAGCAAGGGCTACACAGAGCCAACCCAAATTGTTTATCATTGAGAAGATGATATGGATTTGAGAGGATGGTTTTCAGATGGCATACAATTTAAATCCAGGACATAGGTCAGGTGTAGAATTGTAAGTCTTTTAAGTTAGGATAGATGACAAAGTTACGATAGATGACAGATTGTTCTATTTTATTGACAAAAATGATGGACTGGGTGTTAGGTCTATCTTGTACTTTATAAATTACAAAATGATAATAGTTGTGCTCAATTAATATTTGAGAGAAAATTTTTTTTTAAAATCTGGGCAGAAAGGGTGAAATCTAGCAGAATTTTCCCCCACTTAATTTAAATATTAATACAACAAAAAGCCTGTGGTTGAAAAGGGAAAGGGGAGGCAGAGCTAAGAGTTTCAGAGACAGGGACAGGTAGGAAGAAGGAAGAAAGATGGGAGAAGAGAAAGATGATCCAGATTCTGTGTGGCTTTAAATAGCCACAGGTAGCTATGAATATATTGAAAAGATAGAATGATTGGGATAACTTGTCTAATCTAGGTGGGCAGCTTGTATCATTATCAATTGGCTCTGAAACTGTTGTGTGAGCACCTTGTGAATTGAGAACTTGTTGATATACAAATCTGACTAATTATAAGCTTCTTGAGTTTTGATTTACTGAGTTAAGGGGATTTGTGACAACTAGTTGCAGGGAGTAGACACCCCACTGCTGAAGCTTTGGTTCTGCAAGACTGGCCCTTTTTATGCACACCAGCAGTTCTTAGATAAGGTAGATATTGGGGTGGGTCAACTCAAAGCACTAGATCTGGGCCTTGGTGGTAGCTGATTCGTGCCCATGCCACTGGGGCCAGCTCTCCTGCTTTGCCAGGATAAGGGGTGGGGCCAGTTCTCCTGCCTTAAGCAGAGGGCAAGGAGCACAACCTCCTCCACTCAAACCATCAGGCCTAGTGGCCCAACACTGCCCAAGCAAGGGGTGGGGAAATCTCTCCCAAGGTCTTGCCATAGGGGCCAGCTCACCTGCACACATTCCCCAAGTTGAGGGGAGAGGTGCTCTCCTAAGTGCTGCAGGCAGTGAGGGGCATTCTGAGAACTCAACATGTTGGACATCAACATGGCCCCAGGTGGCAGCCCAGACCAGGGATGCCCACATGTCCTCTGGTGATAACATGGGCCATGGACATTGACACAGATCACTGCTGCTGCAGGGCCATGGACCCAGATATGTTCCTCAGCAGCACCACAGGCCAGGACATTACTCGGGTGGCAATGCAGGCTACTCACATCAGGGTGATCCTCACCACCTTCATGTCTCCAGTTCCTCTTCTCTTCATAGTGCACAAACCACTCTTCTCTTTCTCATCTTTTTACCACATGCTTTCTCATTGTACTGGCACCTGCCCACCTGCTTTGATCACATGTCAGCTGGCCTCTGGGTGTCTTCTGCCTGCCCATGCTGTGTGGCAGTGGGTGGGCCTCTCTATCTATGGTTTTTATATTTTATCATTTTGTCCTCTCATCTTCTATTAGAGGATCTAATATGTTACCTAAGTGGTTAGAGCGCTAAAGTGAGGGGGAAAAGCAGTGAAACCTCTGAACTAACTAGTTAGGAACTTTGGTTTTCTAATTATTTGTCTCCTGTGAATACAATTTCTAAAAAACTATTTCTTTAGATGATATTACCTTACTTTAAAAATGACATACGTGGTGGACATGATCAGAATTTTGGCATTCAGTCTTTCTCTTTCTCTAATTATTACTATCATGGTTATACATCATTTATTAGTCACACAATCCACAAGTCCCATTTCTGGAGGAGTAGACCATTTTATTAGTAGATGAAAAGATATATTTCCTTTGATCCTTGTTAGCTGGAGCAAGAGCACAAACATATGTCCTTAGGCACCATGTTAGTGTAGCTCCTCTGTCCTTGTCTCTTGTCTTTAACATATCAATCCTTCCTATGAATTCTATAAAGCATTTTATACATTTTCCATAACTTTATTTTGCTTTTGTAGTACCAAGGATCAAACCTAAGTCCTTCCTCATTTTAGGCAAATGATCTATCACCAAGCAATGCCCTAAATTTTTTTGGTTGCTTATTATGAGAGAGGAGGTAACTAAGTTTCCCACATGGATCTTGAATGCAATATTCTTCTGCCTTAACCTTGCAAAGTATTTGGGATTACAGGTCTATACTACCAGGACTGGCTATGAATTATGTTGTGATGAAGTTAATCAGAGTCAGGTTCTGTTAACTGCAGAACCTGTCTGAAACAAGTAATGTGCAGTATGATGGAGCACGTGTTAACGTGACATCCATACTGGTGACTGTGTTTACGAGACTTCCACTAAGGGTTTAATTCAGCTGAAAGGAGTGCAGCTGACTTTCACCTGTAGTTATACTTTGTGGGATTAGAGCTCTTCATTTAGGCAATTTGAGTAAAAGCAAACCATGTTATATTTATACAGGATATATAACTTAGAGAAAGAGGTAGTTGTTAAAACAGATGAGGCAGATATCTTCCTGGTTTTTTTTAAAATGAATTTTCTTTTTTTTATTTTCTATATTCTTTGCTTACATTCCAAATGATTTCCCCTTTCCTGGTTCCCCCCTCCCCATAAGTCCCATAAGCCTTCTTCCCTCTGCCCATTCCCCAATCAACCCCCCCCCCACTCCTCTTTCCTGGTACTCCCCTACAATGCTTCATCAAGCCTTTCCAGGACCTAGGCCCTCTCCTTCCTTCCTCTTGGGAATCATTTGATATGTGAATTGTGTCTTGAGTATTCAGAGCTTCTGAGCTAATTAATATCCACTTATCAGTGACTGTATTCCATGTGTGTTCTTTTGTTAATGGGTTACCTCACTTAGGATGATATTTTCCAGTTCCAACCATTTGCCTAAGAATTTCATAAACTCATTGTTTTTAATTGCTGAATAGTACTCCATTGTGTATATATACCTCATTTTTTGTATCCATTCCTCCGTTGAGGGGCATCTGGGTTCTTTCCAGCTTCTGGCTATTATAAATAAGGCTGCTATGAACATAATGGAGCATGTGTCCTTAATGCATGCTGGGGAATTCTCTGGGTATATGCCCAGGAGTGGTATAGCAGGGTCCTCCAGAAGTGTCATGCCCAGTTTTCTGAGGAACTGCCAGACTGATTTGCATAGTGGTTGTACCATCTTACAACCCCACCAGCAGTGAAGGACTGTTCCTCTTTCTCCACATCCTTGCCAACACCTGCTGTCTCCTGAGTTTTTAATCTTAGCCATTCTGACTGGTGTGAGGTGAAATCTCAGGGTTGTTTTGATTTGCATTTCCCTGATGACTAATGATGTTGAACATTTCTTAAGGTGCTTCTCAGCCATTCGAAATTCTTCAGGTGAAAATTCTGGCTCTCTGGAGTCTAACTTCTTGAGTTCTTTGTATATATTGGGTATTAGCCCTCTCTTGGATGTAGGGTTGGTGAAGATCTTTTCACAATTTGTTGGTTGCCATTTTGTTCTTTTGACAGTGTCCTTTACCTTACAGAAACTTTGTAATTTTATGAGGTCCTTTTTGTCAATTCTTGATCTTAGAGCATAAGCTATTGGTGTTCTTTCTGTTCAGGAAAATTTCCCCTATACCCATGTGCTCAAGGGTCTTCCCAAGTTTCTTTTCTATTAGTTTCAGTGTGTCTGGTTTGAAATGAATTTTCAACCATAGCTTGACCAAATGTTTCCCCATCTCTCTTACTGAATAAACAGACTAGTCTTTCCTTCTTTCCTTCCTTCCTTCCCTCCTTCCTTCCCTCCTTCCTTCTTTCCTTCCTTCCTTCCTTCCTTCCTTCCTTCCTTCCTTCCTTCCTTCCTTCCTTCCTTCCTTCCTTCCTTCCTTTTGAGAACTCCATACATACTCACTGAAACTACCTCCCTCCCACCCTTCCATCTCCCCTCAGCTCCTGATGTGTCCCCCTCCTAAATTAATTATCTCTTTTTTCAACAACAATGGTATACAACTTGTCAAAATGGAAAACATAAGTTACTATGGAGTGCTCAACCCCAACTGATACATCTTGCAACTTAACCCATATACTTAAGTCTCAGGGGACATTGAATAAGAGGCATTGGGAAGATTTTAAGAGCCAACAGACCAAAAAAGTGTGCTACTAAGATACTGTCCTCTAAGCCAGGTGGTGGTGGTGCACACCTTTAATCCCAGCACTTGGGAGGCAGAGGCAGGCAGATTTCTGAGTTTGAGGCCAGCCTGGTCTACAGAGTGAGTTCCAGGACAGCCAGAGCTATACAGAGAAACCCTGTCTCGAAACAACCAAATCCAAAAAAAAAAAAAAAAAAAAAAGGATACTGTCCCCTACATATGACAGGGAAAATGGACCCAGGAAATCTCAACAATATAGTTGTATGAACAAAAATAGAATAATGGTAACCTCTGCTGGCATGCCAGTGTTGATGGGAAGTTCCACATGGTTCTACCTACCCCATAGACAAAGAACTACAGCTAGTCAGTGGCTGATGAAAGGAGGGGGATTCAGTCTTCTCTAAGAATGAGATTAGTATTTCCTATCTCTTAGGCAACTTGATATAAAAAGAGCCACTGCATTCTGCATTTATCCTTTGATCCAGCAAGAAAGCATGAAATAATGAATATATTTTCTTTATTTATTTTTTATTTTTTTCAAATATTGCTTTGTTTTACTGGAAAGCATCAGTAAAAAGAACACTAGAAATGAACAGACAAAATCCAGCCTCAAAACATCTGAACTCATTACTATTGCAACCTAAGTTATATTTAACAAATAGAAAATATGTATTTATAGAATTAGTACACCAAAAACAATAGCTGAATGTCTGCTTGCACTTTGTCCAACACATTAATTATAAGATCATTCATTATATTGGCCTTTTTTTCTATATTCTTTGTTTACATTCCAAATGATTTCCCCTTTCCCAGTTCCTCCCTCCCCATATGTCCCATAAGCCTTCTCTCCACCCAATCTCCAATAACCTCCCTCCTTTTTCTCTGTCCTGGTACTCCCCTACAATGCTGGATCAAGCCTATCCAGGATCAGGGTCCTCTCCTTACTTCTTCATGGGAGTCAATATTTTCTTTTTTTCCATCTTTTATCTTTTTTTTAATTTTATTCGATATATTTTTTAAATTACATTTCAAATGATTTCCCCTTTTCTGGCTCCCCACTCCCGAAAGTCCCATAAGCCCTCTTCCCTTCCCCTATTCCCCCCCTCCACCCCTTACCATTTCTCTGTTCTGGTATTCCCCTATATTGCTGCACTGAGTCTTTCCAGAACCAGGGGCCACTCCTCTGTTCTTCTTGGACATCATTTAATATGTGAATTTTATGTCTTGGGTAGTCAAAGTTTCTAGGCTAATATCCACTTATCAGTGAGTGCATACCATGATTGATCTTTTGAGACTGGGTTGCCTCACTTAGTATGATGTTCTCCAGCTCTATCCATTTGTCTAAGAATTTCATGAATTCATTGTTTCTAATTGCTGAGTAGTATTCCATTGTGTAAATATACCACATTTTTTATCCATTCCTTTGTTGAGGGACACCTGGGTTCTTTCCAGCTTCTGGCTACTACAAATAGGGCTGCTATGAACATAGTGGAGCATGTGTCCTTATTGCATGCCGGGGAATCCTCTGGATATATGCCCAGGAGAGGTATAGCAGGGTCCTCCAGAAGTGTCATGCCCAGATTTCCGAGGAACCGCAAGACTGATTTCCAAAATGGTTGTAACATCTTGCAATCCCACCAGCAGTGGAGGAGTGTTCCTCTTTCCCCACATCCTCACCAACACCTGCTGTCTCCTGAGTTTTTAACCTTAGCCATTCTGACAGATGTGAGGTGAAATCTCAGATCTCAGGGTTGTTTTGATTTGCATTTCCCTAATGACTAATGATGTTGAACATTTCTTAAGGTGCTTCTCAGCCATCCGAAGTTCTTCAGGTGAAAATTCTTTGTTTAGAATTCTTGTACCCCACTTTTTAATGGGGTTATTTGGTTCTCTGGGTTCTACCTTCTTGAGTTCTTTGTATATATTAGATATTAGCCCTCTGTCAGATTTAGGGTTGGTGAAGATCCTTTCCCAATCTGTTGGTTTCCAATTTGTCCTTTTGACAGTGTCCTTTGCCTTACAGAAACTTTGTAATTTTATGAGGTCCCATTTGTCAATTCTTGATCTTAGAGTGTAAGCTATTTGTGTTCTGTTCACGAACTTTTCCCCTGTGTCCATGTCCTCAAGGGTCTTCCCCAGTTTCTTTTCTATTAGTTTCAGTGTGTCAGGTATACCTTGGCTTCTAGTAGGAGACTGAACAGTTTGGTTTTCTTGTGGTGTTTAGCAGAAAACAGGCCTGTTGCTGATCTTTAGATAGTTTGTAGGTTTTTTTCTTCCACCCTTCTCCTCCCCTTTTCCATCCCTAATACTGGATAAGGCAGAAAAAAAAGATAGAGGGAAAGGGATGTGATATTAGACTACTTCTTGGTGATTAGGAGCACTGAGTTCCTTATGGCAAGTTTGATCTTTGCTGTCAGGATAGCTAATTTCTTCTTGTTTTTTCTTTGTGCATGACCAACAGCAACCAACCA
This sequence comes from Apodemus sylvaticus, assembly GCF_947179515.1. Classification (NCBI taxonomy): domain Eukaryota; kingdom Metazoa; phylum Chordata; class Mammalia; order Rodentia; family Muridae; genus Apodemus; species Apodemus sylvaticus. The sequence continues at coordinate 11,271,768 of NC_067495.1, read as the reverse complement.
AAACCCCACTAACAACCACAACCCCTTACTGGGGCTCTAGCATTTATATACCTTCTGAAAAGTTCCCAGAATTCCAACTGTCACACACTTGCAGAAACTATCTGCCTCTGGCAAAATCATACCCCTGCTAGAGCACGAGGCAAATCATAGTCAGCTGGTGTGACAATCTGAAGCAGCCCCATATCCCACACATTCCTATATTTCTGTATTTTTTATAGAAACCAAAATTCCAAAATTGTTACCCCACGGGTCTGGTTTTTTGTTTTTTTTTTTGTTTTTTGTTTTTTTGTTTTTTTTGTTTTTTTTTTGGTGACAAAAGCAAAAGAGACTGAATTTGATCAAAAATAGGGAGGTTCCCATCGGTACAGGGAGAAAGTTTCTGAACAGAACACCAATAGCGTATGCTCTAAGAGCAAGAATCGACAAATGGGACCTCATAAAATTACAAAGTTTCTGTAAGGCAAAGGACACCATCAAGAGGACAAATCGGCAACCAACAAATTGGGAAAAGATCTTCACCAATCCTACATCAGATAGAGGGCTAATATCCAATATATATAAAGAACTCAAGAAGTTAGACTCCAGAAAACCGAACAACCCTATTAAAAAATGGGGTACAGAGTTAAACAAAGAATTCACACCTGAAGAACTTCGGATGGCGGATAAGCATCTTAAAAAATGCTCAACTTCATTAGTCATTAGGGAAATGCAAATCAAAACAACCCTGAGATTTCATCTTACACCAGTCAGAATGGCTAAGATTAAAAATTCAGGAGACAGCAGGTGTTGGAGAGGGTGTGGAGAAAGAGGAACACTCCTCCACTGCTGGTGGGGCTGCAAATTGGTACAACCACTCTGGAAATCAGTCTGGCGGTTCCTCCGAAAACTGGGCACCTCACTTCCAGAAGATCCTGCTATACCACTCCTGGGCATATACCCAGAGGATTCCCCACCATGTAATAAGGATACATGCTCTACTATGTTCATAGCAGCCCTATTTATAATTACCAGATGCTGGAAAGAACCCAGGTATCCCTCAACAGAAGAGTGGATACAAAAAATGTGGTATATCTACACAATGGAGTACTATTCAGCCATTAGAAACAATGAATTCATGAAATTCTTAGGCAAATGGATGGAGCTAGAGAACATCATACTAAGTGAGGTAACCCAGACTCAAAAGGTGAATCATGGTATGCACTCACTAATAAGTGGATATTAACCTAGAAAACTGGAATACCCAAAACATAATCCACACATCAAATGAGATACAAGAAGAACGGAGGAGTGGCCCCTGGTTCTGGAAAGACTCAGTGAAGCAGTATTTGACAAAACCAGAACGGGGAAGTGGGAAGGGGTCGGTGGGAGGACAGGGGAAGAGAAGGGGGCTTACGGGACTTTCGGGGAGTGGGGGGCTAGAAAAGGGGAAATCATTTGAAATGTAAATAAATTATATCGAATAAAAAAATTAAAAAAAAATAGGGAGGTTCCATTCTACATTCATTTTGTTTTGTTTTTTTGAGACAGGGGTTCTCTGTGTAGCCCTGGCTGTCCTGGAACTCACTCTGTAGACCAGGCTGGCCGTGAACTCAGAAATCTGCCCGCCTCTGCCTCCCAAGTGTTGGGATTACAGGCGTGTGCCACCACACCCAGCTTCATTTCACTTTCAAGTCTAAATTTGTATTGTGTGGCAACTATATAAAGGACTTCACCCATTCCAAGTCAAATTCATAAAACAGCAAATGATTAGAAAAAAATTAATATTGGATTCAAATCCTTTTCTGAGATAAATGTTAACACATTTAATATCTATATATGCTTGTGCATGTATAAATGTATATATATATATATGCTTTTCCATTTAACTCACAATTTCAAATTAATGAATAAAATAAAACTTATTTACTGATTAGAAACAACTTTAAGAAATAAAATAAAAATATGGAACAAAACCTACAAAACTTAAGTAATCAATATTCAATTTTATTGATACTATGTTTCATTTCAAATTACATTTAGCAACTTTTCTTTTTAATTTTTCTTCCTTTTTATTGAATCTTTTCTTTACTTACATTTCAAATGTTATCCCCTTTCCTGGTTTTCCCCCTGAAAGTCCCTATCCCATCCCCTTACCCCTGCTTCTATGAGGGTGCTCCCCCACCCATCCACCTACATCCCTGCCCTGGCATTCCCCTACACTAGGGCATCACAGGTCCAAGGCCTCTTCTCCTTTTGATGTCCAACAAGGCCATCCTCTGCTACATATGCAGTTGGAGCCATGGGTCGCTCCATGTGTACTCCTTGGCTGGTGGTTTAGTCCCTGGGAGCTCTGGGGTGTCTGGTTGATTGATATTGTTGTTCTTCCTATGGGGCTGCAAACCCCTTCAGCTCCTTTAGTCCTTTCTCTAACTCCTCCATTGGGGACCCCTTGCTCAGTCCAATAGTTGGCTGTGAGCATCCACATCAGTATTTGTCAGGCACTGGCAGAGCCTCTCAGGAAACAGCTACAGCAGGCTCCTGTCAGCAAACACATGTGGCATCCACAATAGTATCTGGGTTTGGTGACTGTATATGGGATGGATCCCCAGGTGGGACAGTTTCTGGATGGCCTTTCCTTCAGTTTCTGCTCCACACCTTGTCTCTGTATTTCCACCAATGAGTATTTTGTTCCCCCTTCTAAGAAGGACCAGAGTACCCACACTTTGGTCTTCCTTTCTCTGAGGTTCATGTAGTCTGTGAATTGTATCTTGGGTATTCAAAGCTTTTGAGATAATATCCACTTATCAGTGAGTGCACACCATGTGTGTTCTTTTTTGATTGGGTTTCCTCACTCAGGATGAAATTTTCTAGTTCCATCTATTTAACTAAGCATTTCATGAACTCATCATTTTTAATAGCTGAGTAGTACTCCATTGTATAAATATTTTCTGTATCCATCCCTCTGTTGAAGGACATCTGGGTTGTTTCTAGCTTCTGGCTATTATAAATGAGGCTGCTATGAACATAGTGGAGCATGTGTCCTTGTTATAGGTTGGAGCATCTTTTGGTTATATGCCCAGGAGTGGTATAGCTGGGTCCACAGGTAATTTTTCTGAGGAACCACCAAACTGTTTTCCACAGTGGTTGTATCAGCTTGCAATCCCACCAACAATGGTACAGCATTCCTCTTTCTCCACATCCTCTCCAGCACCTGCTGTCCCCTGAGTTTTTTATCTTAACCATGCTGACTGGTGTAAGGTGGAATCTCAGGTTGTTTTGATTTGCATTTACATGATAATTAAGGATGTTAAACATTTCTTTAGGTGCTTCTTGGCCATTTGGTATTCCTCAGTTGAGAATTCTGTTTAGCTCTGTACCCCATTTTTAATAGGGTTATTTGGTTCTCTAGAGTCTACCTTCTTGAGTTCTTTGTATATCTTGGCTATTAGCCCTCTATGGGATGTAGGATTGGTAAAGATCTTTTCCCAATCTGTTGGTTACCATTTTGTCCTATTGACAGTATCCTTTGCCTTGCTTTTCCATTATCTTTTAATGATTTTATTTCCGTAGTTTAGATTTGGGGGTTTTGAAACATGGTTTTATGGATCCCAGGCTAGCTCACTATGAAGAGATTTCTTTCTTGCAGCACCCTACTTGGGGACTGTCATCTGAACATCTGAACATCTACATAACTGTTGCCAAATTTGGAGAGTCCTTCTTACCACTATTTCTTTATACATTTTTCTTCTGTATTAGTCACTTTCCTTTTTATATTTTTGGACTTTATTTTCTAGACATGAGCATTCTGTCTGCAAGTATATCTATGCATCACACATGTGCCTAGTACCCTTGGAAACCAAGAGTGCATTGGGTCCCTCTGAACTATAGTTACAGACGATTGTGAGCTATTGTGTCAATGCTGGGAACTGAATTTGAGTCCTGTGCAGGAGAAACAAGTGTTCTTAACTTCTGAGCAATCGCTCCAACCCCCTGTCAATTGCTTTTCTTGCTATGATAACTATATCTCACCGAAGCAGAAGAAGACACAGTTTAAGTTGACTCACAATTTGAGGCTAAAGCCAATCCTATCAGGAAAGTCATGGCAGCAGGAACTTGAAGCATTACAACTGCATCTAGTAATTAGAGAGCAATGCATGTTGACATTCACCTGCATTTCTCTTTTCTATTCATAAGATGCATAAATATTGAAGTAAAAAGATCACTAGGGAAAAGGGCTACAGCGTTATCTACATGTTTGCATGTTAAGAAAGTTGCTGAAGCTAGTGTGAATGGTCCACCTGTAGTGAGAATATACCATCACCACCTATTATTGGTCCTTATGTCCTGCTTTTGAGGCCCTGAGCTGGCCCATCTGGAATTACTAGCACTATATGTTCTATCTATCCTTTCTTGGGGGTCTCATTGATAAGTCTATCCCAGAGCTGCCTTTATACCTACTACCACCTTCATTTTCCATCTGCTCTGGGCCTAGAAATCAGTCAGAGATAAGTTCTTGTTGTCATCTTAGGTCTTTCCTGGACACACATCCAGTCCAGACTTCTGTGGAGCCTTCCTTCTGGGCCTGATCCACCTAGCTGTTAGTTTTGGCTGTCATAATATTACATAAATGGATGACTTAAACAAACCAAAGTCTATATGCTAAGAGTACTGGGTGCTAGAAGTTCTAGCTCAAAGAACAGTCAGCATTGGTCTTTCTTCTTGGTTAGAGATAGATCCACTGTTAGTTGCAATGTGCTCACTTAAGCTCTTTGTTTTTCTTCTGTTCTTTGTCCGGGAACTGGAGGTTGAACTAAGACCCTACACAAACTAATTAAGCCCTATGAAGCTTATCAGGAAACATAATTCTGCTAAGTAGGCAAGATGACCGCAGGGCAACAACTGCTCAGAACAACACAGGTGTACTTAAGAATTCTGGCAATATCTGTGCTATGCCAATTTCCCATTTGTGACCAGATTTCCAGTTTCCTGTCTCTGATCAAATTGTTCAAAGTGCAGCCAGGACCTGAAAGAGATTTAAGGACAACAGTATGGATGTTAAATTCCTAAGTCTAAGGTGTATATAAGCTAGGGACCTCTTCTATTCAAGGTTGACTGTTATTTAAGCATTAGCCCCAGTACACCAGGCACTTTAGTAAAGAGCCTTTCCTTCAGCTCCAAATGTGCAGAATGATTTCTCACAGAGGAGGAATATGATTTCTACCACACTATAAATGTTATGATTATAAAAAGATAAAGAAATATTAAGATAATGTTCTATGGCTATGTGGTGAGGTGTGGGGGATGGGGATGTCTCAGGAGGCCCATGCCAAGGCATCCCTTCCCCCGAGGGACCAGCCACACAACCATATAGCATAGAATAGAGTTTATTTAGGGCATGGGGAGGGGAGTTAAGAGAGTAGTAGAGGCAGAGAAAGGCAGAGAGAAGAAGAGAGTAGAGAAGTAGAGGTCAGCTGTGACCACGTGGAGGGGGCCATGGGGAGAGGGCAAAAGACAAGAGGGAGAGGCAAGAGTAAGAGAGTAAGAGAGAGGAGAGCAAGCCGCCCATTTTATAGTAGGCCAGGCCTACCTGGCTATTGCCAGGTAACTGGGGTGGAGCTTAGACAGAATCCTAACAATAAATACCTACAAGAATTGTCTCAGCAAAACCCATCTTTTCCAGGGATGGTACCCACTTTGAGCATCTCAGCACTCAGAAGGCTGAAACAGGAGGAGGGTTGTAAGTTTCAGGCTTGTTTGGCTAGAGTTACAAGACCTTGTCTCAAATCAAACCAAGGAACTAAAATCCTGACTCTTATTCCCCAAGGTTGCTCCAGTTTCAGACCTCTCCACTTGATTTCTGAGCTCTTGGTGTTGCTGCATGATAATTCATTTTCTTCTGTGGCCTACTCCTATTTTCTTAGCTTTTATTTCCTTCCAGAGACATTTACCTCTAAGAACGCTCCCTAATAAAGTTGCATACCAATTTCTCCTTTAGAGTCAGCTTCTCAGGAAACCCACTTGTTAAAAATAACTAGGATGCCTAAATGTTTAGGTAAATAAGACCCAAGGACTCAAACACTGTCAGCAATATCTCTCTTCAAATCTCATCTTAGTTGCTAATTCAGATTTTGTTTGTGTTGGTATAATTATTTTCATGCATATGCCCTGTTTTTAATGTAAAAATTTAAATTCTGATTTATTTACATCATTTCTCCAACTTCCTCCATGCCCCCTCTCTCAAATATACAACCTCATGGTCTATAATTCATTTTGTTACATATATACATATATAATATAAAACCTACTGAAATCACTTAATGATGTTCATCTATACATGTGTTTAAGATTGACAACTTGGGATCAGATAACCTGTCAAGGTTCTCATGGCTGGGGATTTTTTTCCCTTGCTCTGCAGCCATTGATTGATTATAACTCTTCATCTAGAGACAAGCCTTGTGAAATTTCCACCATCGATGATGGCGTGCTGAATGGTGTTATCCTTCTGTGAGTCTTATTTAGTAAGCCACATTGTTGAGATTTTTTTCTTACTAGATATTTTCTTTATTTACATTTAAAATGTTATCCCCTTTCCTTGTTTCCCTTCTGAAAGCCCCCTACCCCATCCCCCTCCTCATACTCACAAACCCACCCACTTCTGCTTCCCTGTCCTGGTATTCCCCTACACTGGGGCATTAAGCTTTCTCAGGACCAAGGTTCTCTCCTCCCGTTGATACATGACAAGGCCATCCTCTGCTACATATGCAGCTGGAGCCCTGGGTCCCTCCATGTGTACTCTTCGGTTGGTGGTTTAGTCCCTGGGAGCTCTGGGGGAACTGGTTGGTTCATACTGTTGGTCCTTCTATGGAGCTGCAAATCCCTTCAGCTCCTTGGGTTCTTTCTCTAGCTCTTCTATTGGGGACCCTGTGCTCAGTTCAATGGTTGACTGTGAACATCCACCTTTGTATTTGTCAGTCACTGGCAGAGCCTTTCAGGAGATAGCTATATCACTCTCCTGTCAGTAAGGACTATTATGTTAGCATCCATAATAGTTTCTGGGTTTGGTAACTGTATATGGGATGGATTCCCAGGTGTGACAGTCTCTGGATGTCCTTTTCTTGAGTCTTTGTTCTATACTTTGTCTCTGTATCTCCTCCTTGTGTATTTTGTTCCCTATCTAAGACGGACTGAAGTATTCATACCTTGGTCTTCCTTCTTGTGCATACAGCATCCTTGTCAAGTCTAGAAGATGCTATCAGCATCAGTCATCCCAGTCTTGTTCCTTGCAATCTTTGTGCCCTGTCTTCTTCTATGTTCCCTGAGCTTTAGGTAGAGGGGTTGCATGGTAGATATGCAAGGTGGGACAGGTCATTTTTTGAGAATTAGGCTCTGTCAACTTTATATAAACTAGAGTCATCTGGGAAGAAGGAACCTCAATTGAGGGACTGCCTCTATCAGACTGGCCTGTGGAAAATGACTGTTTGACATTTTCCTGATTAATGATTGATGAATGCGGGCCCAGATCAATCCGGCTGATGACACTTGGTAGTGAGTAGTTCTGAGGAAGCAGTGGAGGAGCAAACTAGTAAGTAGCACTCCTCAAGGGCCTCTGTTTCAGTTCCTGTCTCCAGGTTCTGGCCTTAAGTTTTGGTACTGACTTCCTTCAGTGATGGATTATGATCTGGGAGTTGTGAATTGCAATAAATCTATATTTCTTTTGGTCAGAGTGTTTATCACAGCAACAGAAAGCAAACTAGGACAGCACACAGTCACCTGTTCTCTGAGCTTTGACTAATTGTGGATCTCTGTAGTAGCTGTTGCTGCAAAAATGAACCTTCTTTGGAGAGGGAGGAGAGCTACACTTATCTGGGTATAAATGTGATTAGAATAGAGTTAGAAATGTTTTGGGTTGGGGAAATGGCAGTATTGGGTTCTTCTCTAGAGCCCGTGACTGCCCCAGTCACAATTAGTTGACTAAGTTCATAGTACCAGACACAAATTCCTTCCTAATAAAGTGTAATTAGATGGCTGTCAGTTACCTCAAAGATAAAAGTGCCACAATTGCACCATTCAGGATATCTTGCCTGGGCAGTCATTGCTGTGGTCTGTATGTTTTGCATCTGGGTAGGACTTCTGATTGCTTTTATTTCCCTCAGTAGTTTCATAGAGTCTGATATTGTGAGAGCTAGGCATTAGGGAGGAAGAGACATCCCAGTCAGTTCTAGATCAATTCCTTCCATCCTGGTATAATTCTAATTCAGATTTTTAGCACACGATAGGAGAGACAGACTGTGGTCACACTAGGCATACATCATTGACAAAGAGGAAGAGAAAAAGGTTTTATTTTTGTTCCTCCAAAGTAAAAAGTCTACCACAGGATGCAAAAACACTGATTTGGTTTTGTTTCCATCAAGGGACTCCAACTAAGACAATCACTGTGTCTAAAGGGACTTCTCAGTAGTAATCCTTAGGCAAGAAATGTGGGACCACATCACCTATACATGACAATTTTGTCAGAACATGACAATTCTGGAAAATCTAGCATACACAAGCTAGCTATAAAAGAAGGAAAATACTTTAATCATCACAGGAACAAAATCCATTGGGACTTTTGATGTGTAGTTACACAGCTCCCATTCTATAGCAATTTCCATTCTTGTAATTGTGGGAATTCTGATTTGCAAATTGAGCTATCAAGGCAGAAAGACAGAATCATATTCAGGAAGTGAAATCAGGGACTATTCTGAAATTTGGGACTTCCTCTGTTCCCTGTTTCAAGGGCTTGTGAGTTCATGCTTAAGTTTTCCATAGTCTAACCGAATGTTAACAGTTTCAAGACACAGTGGACGCTGAAGGAATTGGGACAAGATGAACCCTTAGCTAGAACCCATTAGCTAATACAGATGTTTAATTTATTTTCATTCTCCTTGTGTAGTCAGCACTACACAGCTAACCCCATTGCTCTTTTATCACCCTTGCCACCCATGTTTCTAAGAGCAGCATACACTGTAGCTTTCTTAAAGTCTCCTCATAGGGCAGTTAGTTTCCATGGAAGAAAGACTTTCCTTTTTTCATTGCAGGTGATCTCATCTGTGAACCTGATTGAGGCTCTTAAGACTCCCAGAAAGGCTCCTCAGAGTGCTGTGGCGACTTTCATAAAGGGGAAAAACAACAGAAGGGAATGACTGCTTATGTATAGAACAGTACTTCCTTCTCTTACTTCTGAACTTTCAGAGGGAAGGAAAGGGAGGGAGGAATGTTTAAGAAACAAGAAGTAGAAAATATTGTTTCTTCATATATGAAAATGCATGGTACTCTCTTTTCTCCCACAGTAGAGCACAGGTTTCAGAAAGCAGATCAAAAATGGTGGAGGAAATGTGAAGACTTAGAATAAAGAAAAGATGAAACATTAAGTAGAGAAAGAAGAAAGAGGGGAAAGGAAGACAAGAGAATACCTTGTCGAATTTTGAAAAGCTTGAAGTCATTCTTAAGAGTCTGAGAGTGGAGAAGAGAAATAGAATTTATCATGTTTATGGTGTTCTATTTTTCTTGAGGCATATGACTCTAGTTATATGAATCAATAAGTACTTGTCAGGAGCCATCCAAGATATGCTAAGGCTAGCAGGTGGCCTCTCTAGAGGTGTTTTGGCATAGTCTGTGGTGTGTGAGCTGGATGGCAAGACCCTAGGAGACTTCATCTCAGGATTGCTTCTTGCAGCTGATCTGCCTTTCCTGTCATTATAAAATTAATATGGTAATCCCTGGGCCTTAGCCCACCCTGTTGATCAGATTTCCTGTAGATCAACATAAAGATGACCTTTCATGAATTAATGCTGTTTAGATGAGTTAATGATTCTACAGAACTCCTGATTTGATTCAGATAATTTTAGGAAGAAAGTTTTAAGAGAGGGTTCTACTTGCTTTGCTAGAAAGATACAATAAAGTCAGAATCAAGAATAGTACGTGCCCACTCTTCACAATAGGAAGTAAAGGCTGGATAACAAGAAATACAATGAGCTTACATAATCACACTAAAAAAAGATATAGGCTTGGGACAAATTCGTGTTCAAAGGAAAACATTTAGGTCCAAGGATATAGCCATGAGTGTGCACTATGATAAAGCAAGGCCGTGTAAAAACACTGTTTTGAATTTATAATGAGAATATTATATTAGAATGAAACACTGCTTTGAACTTAATATCAACCTCCTTCTGTAACTCCCATTTTATGTAACATTTTATTTCTAAAGTAATTATCTAAAGAAAAAACCAGAGAAAAGAAATAAAGTTGTTCTTTGGATGGTTTGGCTTGGAGAATTCTGCTCCATCCATCCATCCATCCACCCACCCATCCATCCATCCATCCATCCATCCATCCATCCATCCATCAATATTATCCATATCATCCATATGTATATTTCTATTTGTCCATATGTGTGTGTAAGCATATATGAATACTTATGGAGTTTTGAAACAAGTGGTTGGGCCCAACAAAAATGTGACTGTGTTAATGTATGAATGTAAATGTTAATGTATGCATGTATATATATATATTTGTGTGTGTAATGTATGTATGTATATATATATATATATATTTGTGTGTGTGTGTGTGTGTGTGTACATATCTGCCTGTATAAAGCATCTTAATTCTTTTCTTTTCCTTTCTCTCTGGTTCATAGAGTTAACCAGCGTAGCCAGAGAGGCTTCTGGCTGCTTTTCCAGAGAAGAGAGCAAAAGCAATTAATCCTTTACCTAATCACCCCACTGTTAGCAACAAGTGTCAGTAGATCCAGAGGCCTGCAACTTCTGGCATCAGAATAATTTAAAATCAAGATAGGCATATGTAATTTAGAAAGCAACTTTTACTTTTAGATGACCAAGCCCCTGCTGGTGCTCTTCCCTCTAGGCTGCTTCTGTGAGGACCCAATCTGGGGATAGGTCCCAGACAAACACTCTTCTAAATTGGTTTGTTTCCCAATCCAATTAAAAATCAGAAACCACCACATTTCAACAGAGGGATTTTCACACCAGGAAAGTGCCACATGGATGATGGAAAAGTGGAGAATCCCAACAGGGGACAAAAGTCAACATATAAAAAGAACTACAGCAGGAAGTGGTTACCTCTCAGCCAGAGAGGAACTGGTAGGAGGCTGTCTAATTCGCCACCCCCACTCTGCAGCAGGGACCATCTGTCAGCATGGAGCCCTACAGTCTATTGAGTAGCAGGTGCTCTTGACCCTGAAGGACTGGATGACTGGGGGAAGCTGGAGGCCCAGCAACAATGCAACCACCTGGTAAATGCCTCTTCAAGCAAAAATCTGGCTTCCCTTTTGCTCCAGTTTATCTAAACCATCCAGAAGTCATCAGTCTAAGCTGGCTGACAAATGTAGTTCTCAATGAAATACTTGCAAAGAGGGTAGTAGACAAACAGACCAGGGAACAAAGGAGCACATAACATCCTCATGCTCTGATTTTTCTAACCCTATTTCTTTGAATCTATCTATTTTGGGGATGAACCCAGGTGGTCAGTTTATCTTGATGTGGGTTTTACATGTTCTAATTGCAATGGAGAATGTCAGAATACCTTGTTTAACTATCATGTGGTGAACACACATACTGGTTTCCTCATTGTCTCAAGCCCTGAGGCTGGCCATGCACTTTGTAGAGAGCAACTGAGTCTGTACCTCTTGTTCTTTTACCATTTTGTCATCTTCCAGTTTGTTTCTTGAACTTCTCTATTAGCTGTAACTTCTGTAGAGCCACGCTTGTGCAGTCAGTTAACTTCTATCACACCATAATGTTGCCTTCATAGCCTTCTGTTCCATGTCTTGAAGACTGAGTACCCGCCAGGAGGTAGTTGTGCTCCATTTGGCTTTAGCATATACCATACACTGACATACATTCAATCTGACCATGTTTACAAACTTAGCATATGAAAAGTCTTCCTGGGACCATGATTTTTATCTAAACATTTTGGTATTTCCTTTCCTGTAGTCCTATGTGGAGTGATTTAGGGTAGAGGTGACAAATTTAAGATCGATTTTTTTTTTTGGTATCTTATTTACAGGTGATGTTGGTTGTTTGGACTTCAAATAAACAACTGTATTATTCCTTGGCACTGTAACTAGGTCTAAGTAAGTTCACTGTTCTGGGTCTCAGTTTCCTCATCTCTAAATATAATCATAAAATAGAACCTACTCTATAAGAATTGAGTTGCAAGAATCAAATGACTTGATGTATATGTGTGTACAGCTATGTTTCTGTGTATGCATATATATGCATGCACATATATACATACATATATGTATGCACATACATATATGCATATATATACATATATGTTTCAACATACAAACATGATACCATTTTAGGTACCTATATCCATTTTAGGATATAAAATTAGTATCTGATAATCATCCTATAAATAACATCTATCACTCTTTTTTTTTACTTTACCCAATGAGGATCAATACTGTTGGAAGATCCTGTGAGAAGAGTATGTGTGTAATGTGTTTAATCTAGCACCAAGGCATGGCTAGTTGAATAACTTGAAAACTCCAAGTACCTAACTAGTTATTTTTTTTTAAAAAAATCACTGTCTGCAATACATCCACAAACTACACAAATAATCTGATGAATAATAAAACAAATTTTAAAGCTTGACAAATAGTCTCTCAGATGTAGCCATAGGTTTCATTTTCCAGTGTATTTACTTGTGGTTAAATCACGAGATCTTTTTTTCTTTCTGTAGTTTTTGTGTGGTTTGAAGATTTAAATTTGTTATGGAAACAGCCTTTCAGTTGGCCAATGATTAGCTAATTTCTGATAATAGAAAAGGAAACATATTGCCCCAAGGCTGCTATTTTCATTTCCTCATGAGAAGAAGAAGCACAGTAGAGAAGAAAGGCAGAGCCAGCACACTGAACCTTTGCTAACATGGGGAACTGGGCTGTTAATGAAGGACTCTCCATCTTTGTTATTGTAAGTACCCAAACCAGGTAACTTATACATTTTTTGATATGTTAGAGTTCTTTTGGAAGATAAAATAGAGCGATGACTTTTATTATTGTTGTTTGCTTAAGAAATGGACTTACTCTGTGAACAAACATCTGCTTGTAGATAGATTCAGCTAATTCTCCCATTCATGACTTCTTAATTAAAAATATGCATCAACAGCTCTCATTTTCATAGTTTATTTCTGAGTTCCTAAGACTATGAAGTTAGCCAGAATTTACCAGAGTGCATAAAAGATACTTCATACTAAAGATCTCTAGTTGTGAGAAATTTTTTTCAATTACTCAAAGGTAAGTTTCTCCACTTTTTATGTTATCTACTTTAAATGGATAATTAAAAGTCTACTGTTTTCTGAATAACATTTAGTCTTATGGATTTCTTAGATAGGAAAGTTGGCTTTATTTCAGTCATAACACCAGAACAAAATTCTCAAGTTTCTTTTTAAAACAAGTACATTTTTTTCTATGCAGTCTGAACTGGGAGTTACTTGTGAATTTTACAACAAATCGAGGTAAAAGAATTGAAAAAAACTATCTAGTCTCCTGCCTATTCAGTATGCATATTATATGCACTTATGTACATAAAAAGTATGTATGTATATAATATGCAACTATATATAAGAAACAATTTTACAAAGTTCTAATAGCTAGTTTATTTCTGTTCTTAACTCTTTAGAATTCTCAGCAAAGCAATTATGGATGTGTTGAATAGGAAGAAATGTGCTATCTAGATATTCTTGGCAAACAGCTTATGAAACATGATATTAAAAGTCGCTTATGGATGGAAATTTTGTAAGGATTAACCATATAATTAATGCACAGAATCTGAGTTCTGGAGATATTAATAAATTATTAGTGTGGTTAAAATTAAAACAACATATATTTTATTGAAACATAGTTCATGTGAACCCAACATACTAATGTAATATAGAAGCATGAGAGTTGGGAACTCTAGTTTAGAGTTCTCACTACCATTTTAAAAGCAGGTTACTCAGCTACTCAGTTATTCAACTCAAGTTGAATTCTAACTGCATAACTATCATTTCCTCAGAAAGTGATCTTGTAAATTATCTATGCATATACATGAAAGTAAAACATGGCTTAGAAATCCAGAGTTAGGGAGCACAGCAACTTAAGAAATGGAGTTTTTGTAGCAATCTTCTGAGTAAGGAGAGACTATTAGGAAGCATCCATGGGTGTTCAATAGTTAATATTAATAACTGATAATTTTCTATTTAAGGAAAAACACTGTGGAGTTGAAGTAGAAGACTGAGCAGTATCATTCCTTGATAAGGTTGCTCTTGGGATCATTGTGAACTTAAAACCTAAAGTATTAATTTTATTTTAAAATTCCATGAGCTTCACCCTCTTGCCCATACTCAATATCCCCTCCTTTAAAAATTAAGGAAAACTTATCCAATAGAATAGCAAGCTGTGTGTGGCAAGCAGGTGACAGTGAGCGCTGAGCTCAATTTCCTACAGGTCAGGAGACAAGAACAATACTTTATTTCCATCTGCTCTTTACTCTCCAATCTCTGTTAGCCATCTGAAGTTAAGATGAAAAGAAGACAAAAGAGAAAAGGGACAAGACAGACTGAAATTAATTCAGTAGTGAATCAGGTAGTGAAGCAATTATACAAAACAATAAAGGAAGGTAAAGTCAGTTCCTGAAAAGTGTTGAGGCACTGGAACAGGAAAGAGCTGGCACTGAACTGGGTGCACCCAGACCTATGTCAGAGTCTGAAAGTGGGGAAGTCCTGTCCTTCATTTGCCTCCAGTCTCATACGGAATCTACCTATTTAGAGATGTAATCTCACGCAACCTCACACAACCTTTTTGTTTGTTTGTTTGTGCAGCTGGTGTGGTTGGGGCTGAATGTCTTCCTCTTTGTCAAGTACTACAAGGTTTATGATGAAGAGCCTAAGTATAATTATACTCGAAAACTCCTTGGAGTAAGTATGACTTCTGCACCACGCAGTCCTGGCCAGCTCGTGCTTTCAGTCAGTCGTCCTCATATGTGTTCCTTTTTAGGACTTTGAATAAATCTTCTGACCAACTCAGACAACACCACCAGCTTTAACCCCAATTGGAAATTCTTTGGCAAGAGTCTCTTAAGGCCTCCTAGTGGAAGAAGCTGAAGTAGAGCAGAGGGTCCTAGCCACCAATATGTGCTGAGCTTAACATAGGAATCTCTAGAATGGAAAACCCTACCAGGAGCCATTTGTACAAGGGTGACACTGGTGTAGCAATTGAAATTTTCTGTTTTTTCCCCTAAGTTTGGTGGTTCATATCATTTGGGGCACATCATTTGTTACTTTAATAATATGTTATAATCATATGTATAAGTCATATCAAACAATCGGGACTTTACTAAAATTGTCTCTAATGCATTAATGCTGATCTGTTTTCTCTGTACGGTAGGCAACATCTTTAGATATTGCTAAACCAATTTTGCCCAAGTATTACACCATACCAACTTAAGTTACAGTTAAAGTCCAAGTGCTAAGGGAATTTTGTTTCAAATCAAAGATCTAGTTTTGATACTGACCTCATGTTAATGATATATGTGCTTCAAGCTTTAGGAGGAAATAAACTGAGGTATGCAACTTACTTTAAAATGAGGGGTGGGGGAGGCTCAAAGGGTAGGAGTTCTGACTGCATAAGCAGAAGGGCAAACGTTTAGATGACCAGCTTCCATGTCAGACCTTGTGTGACCACATGCACCCATAACTTGACTCCGGGGGTGTGTGGGGGGGGGGTTAAGGGAGTAGTTGGGTCAGTAGGATCCCTAGAGCTTGCTAAACACCAGACTAGACAAAAGACAGTGAGCTCCCAGTTCAAGGTTAGACCTTGCCTCAAGGGGATAAGGCAGAGAGCAAATATAGGAGACGTCTGATCTTCTCTAATGGAGAATGGGGTGGCAAGATAGATCTGTGATATGCATGCATAGGAAAGTTGAAAAACTGTGGTCTAGGAGGTGAATAAACAAGAAGTCAACGTAAATGTATCCCACTTCTCAGGTTTGAAACTTGAAATGTTGACTTGGTTGGTAAAAAGGCAGTTTCAAGCTTAAAATAAAACATACAAGTAGCTCCTATGAGAAACTCCTCTGCTGTGAAGGAAATTTCTTTTCTGATCTCTTGGAGGTGCTCTTTAGGGTTCCATGATGAGGCTCTGGGGAAGAGGAATACAGATATTCTGCTCACCAGCCTCTCTCTACTGCCTCTCCTCTCTCATCTAGTCAGCACTGGCTCTGGCCCGGGCCCCTGCAGCCTGCCTGAATTTCAACTGCATGCTGATCCTGCTGCCAGTGTGCCGGAATCTGCTCTCCTTTCTCAGGGGTTCCAGCGCGGTAAGTGCAAACACTCTGCCTAGTGATTCAGATTGTCAAAACCACCACACCAAATGCTCTTTCTAAGGAAGAGCCAAGCAATTCTCCGTGAAGCTCATCTTGTGTAGAATACTCATGAGCTATGTCATGTCATATGCTGTGATATACATCATGTACATCTGTATCAACATCTACTTATACATATACACATGTACACATATATACATCCATCCGTCCATGCATACATATATTATACTATTTAAGGGCAGAGTTTCCTGGAACATCATTTAACTTGAAAACTTTAAAAAGCAGCTGAACAAACTATATACCAACAATAGTAATGAAGTAAATATACATACATAGGGGGTTATGAGCCAGAAGTTTAGGAACTAAAAGTTCAAGAATCTTTTTAAAATCATGTCAGAGAAAATATATTTTCTGTATATCACAAGCAAATTCAATCACTGCACAAAACAACATACTATAAGGAAATGTAATTAGGTGCCAGATGCTGGAAAGAACCCAGGTATCCCTCAACAGAAGAATGGATGCAAAAAATGTGGTATATCTACACAATGGAGTACTATTCAGCCATTAGAAACAATGAATTCATGAAATTCTTAGGCAAATGGATGGAGCTAGAGAACATCATACTAAGTGAGGTAACCCAGTCTCAAAAGATTAATCATGGCATGCACTCACTAATAAGTGGATATTAGCCTAGAAAACTGGAATACCCAAAACATAATCCACACATCAAATGAGGTACAAGAAGAAAGGAGGAGTGGCCCCTTGTTCTGGAAAGACTCAGTGAAGCAGTATTTGACAAAACCAGAATGGGGAAGTGGGAAGGGGTGGGTGGGAGGACAGGGGGAGAGAAGGGGGCTTATGGGACTTTCGGGGAGTGGGGGGCTAGAAAAGGGGAAATCATTTGAAATGTAAATAAAAAATATATCGAATAAAAAAAAGGAAATGTAATTAGGAATAGTTTACTCCTATATTGGCACATACCTATAATTCCAATGAGGAGCCTGAGACAGGCATATCTTATCTTTGGGACCATCTGAAGCTACATAGTGAGTTCTAGGCCAGCCTCAGCTACATAGTGAGATCCTGTTTTTAAAAAAAGGAAGAAAGAAGCACAAAGAATTGTTAGTTCCATGGGATTAAAGATTTCAGAGCTTTCTACGTGCTCTTTGCCTTCATATTAACACTTTAATGAGCACATTGATGTAGATGAGGTATTTTTAAGCTGTAGGATTCTGTATAATTTTTTACTGGTAATATTATATGAAGATGAAAATTAAGTTATTGATACTTATTTAGTACACATGTTCAAATAAATGTGGTACAGAGCAAAATATGGAGAGTCCCATAAAATATTTGTCTTGGAGAGAAGTAGCCTGACAATGGGCAAGTGAGGATTAATCAACATCAATGAATTTGCTGATGAATAGAAAAGTATTATATATGGAGAAGATAGCATGGGCAAAAGCATAGAAGAGGGTAAGAATATCTTATTCTCAAAAAAAATGAGAAACAGTATAAAACTCTATATCGACCTTTATTGCATTCTATTTAAATGTATTTATTGGGCAGGAGATGCAGTTCAATGGTATAGTGCCTGCCACCCATGCACGAGGCTGTGGGTTGAATTGTCAACTCCAAAAGAAAAGCAGAGGATATTTAGCCAATGTAGGAGCTGATGGCTAGATTGTTTTCCTGTATCTTCTTTGAGCATTTCTGTACTTGATAAATAAAGATGGACACAGACAGCTTCTATCTGGCTTGAGAGAAAGAGGGATGAAGCGTTCTTTCACTAGGAAGAAATATAGAAACTGTGCACAGAATTGGACAGGTTGAATATGTCACTCAAGCCAAAGACATGTCGCATCATCCCAAGCTTGGTTAGGGTATATTTTTTCGTAATTGGTCTTTGCTTCACTTTGGATGTTTTGCTATTCTTGAGAATATAAGGGGTTAATGTCCCTGGACCCTCGAGTTCAATGGCCAGCTAGTTCTGCAGAGTTGGTGAGCTCCATATTCAGTGAGAGTTTTTGCTTCAAAAATAAGATGGGGTACAATAGAGAGAGAGACCTGACACTGGCCTCTGGCCACCACACACACATGCCCAGACACCCCCTCTGTCTTTCTCCTTTCAAAAATTCCACACTATTTAAGTCTAAATCATGAATGTACAGTAATTTTAGTGGGCAATTGCCTAAGATAAGACTGGGGAAGAAAGCAAGGATTTTACTGGGAAAACAAGAAAGTTAAATAAATATACTGCTAAAGAAGTGACCATTTGACAATTACCAAATCTCTGTACTAAATTGCCCATCACAGGTACAACCCAGCCTTTCACTTTGCCTCACTCTCCCTAGTCAAATAAAATTCCTATTAATCTAAAAAAAGTTTGTATTTAAAAGCAGTCCATCACACTCAGGTTGCTCAAATGGGATGACTGGATAACAATTAAATGTTGATATTACCCACTACTTTACAAAATACCATTTTGTCTTAAACATACTCCTTAAACTCTACTCTCAGGGATCTCATTTTACATAAAGACTTGGGAAGAAAGGGGAGTCTCTCAGTAGTACAGCATTATCCTAGCATGTAGGAGCCCAGAACCCACCTTCAGCCCTGCAAATCCATCAATAGTTGAACGAAATGTTAACAGTCCCTTTGTCCAGCAGCAAAACAGCAGGTCAGACAAACAAATCCAAGAGAAGAATGTTGACAAATCCTTTAAGATTCTCTGAAAAGATCCAGGTCCCTTATCTCTGGAAAATACTGTGATAAAACTCTTTTATTTAAGTCATTAATTTGATGTGTCACCCTTGTGCCTTGCAAACAGGGGCAACACCCAGTGATAGTACTTGATGTTAGCCATAAGGCTTTCCAAGTAATGTACTAAATGGAAGAATCCACAGAGATGAAATCTCACTGGATGGAAAGACTGACTACAAAGCTACCCATCTTTTAAAGAGTACAAGAGCCAGACGAAGGCTTGCTAAATGACACCATTATGCAATGTCTTTTTTGTTTTTATGGAGACATGATTTGGGTACTTAAAAAAAAAAAACTCCCTATCCCTATGCGAATATTTTTTATTTAGAGGAAGTAAAGCCTGAAAAACAGGCAGTGTTTTCACCGAGGTGGTCAGTTATGAAATCCTTGTTACCCCATAACCCAGAGTTGCATTGCCTTGAATGGTCATATCCCATGAGCAGCACATATAAAATGTTAGCTTTGGGGCATCTTGTCACCCACGGGTAAAGACCCACATGAGAATCTTTAATAGCAGTAGGAAATTGAGGGAAAGTCAAGCTCTATAACCAGATACATCTTCACACAGAAGAACAATTCCCCCATTTGATTGATTGATTGGTTTAAATTAGCACACAAAATAGTGCTTTTCCTTAAGGCATCAATCCTCATTTATTCTCTTCCTCCCCTCAAATTGCTCCTGGTACCTTCATACCACCACTTCCGTTACCCTTCCCATTTTCCCTCCCTCAAAAGGAATGATCTGCTCCGGTGTGATGTGCCCTTCCTTCTGAGGTTGACAATCTGGAAGTTGGGCTTTGCAAATGAAGCTACTTTTTCTGATTGGGATTTAAATGAATGAGTATGTTGTGACTAGTGTTGGAAACTGAACAACCACAGCTCACCGAGGCTTCATGGAACTCATGTCAAGGATGTGAGGTAGTAACCCAAGCAGGAATATTGGGGTTCAAAGCCAGGCCATTTTGCTCCCTGAACCTATTCACTTTTGTATGTGTCAACTAAACACCTTGCACTGTCCCTGTGGCTATGTTTAATATGCATATTTGAACCTGCTAAGTAACCCAGTCTAGAAATGACCGGGCTATAATAACTTAAGAACTTGTTAATGGAGCACCGTGCTAACTAAACAGCCATAGAATTTCAGCTCGATTTTAGAGGTCTAAAACACGCAGACTCTGGTTTTGCAACCTTCTTTTTACCTGGAGGGGGAAAAAGCCCTGTGGTTGTATAAACCTTACCCTCCTCCATAAACAAAACACACCAACTAAACAAACAAAAAACAACAAAACAAAACAAAAAATAACCCAAACCCAACTAAACAAACAAACAACCAAACAACAGCAACCAAAATAAAAGTGTGAGAAAAGGCTAGGCCTGAGCATGCTGAAGCACCTGCTGAACTTTTAGTAACCTCGGCTTGACAGTTCTAATCTTCAGATCAGAATCAAACAGGAAGGTGAAAAGGCCTTTTGTCTGTTATAGTCTCAGGATCAGGTGGCCTCTTTCATGGCTTTGACTCTAACCTTGTGGCCTCCTTGGGAGCCGTGTGTGTGTGTGTGTGTGTGTGTGTGTGTGTGTGTGTGTGTGTGTGTTTGGTCTCTGGGACATTTTAACAGGGAAGGAGGTCAAATGATGCACATTTAAACACAAATATACTCTCCTAGGTAGAGCTGTAGCTTAGCAGTGAAGAACACTAAATTCCATCCCTGGTGTTGGGGGGAGGGGTGTAGAGAATGAATAGGCATATCTTTAGTAAAATATATACTAGCTAATTAAAGTTGTCAATCATTGAATAGTCCCCCTTTAGAGGTCTCTCTGTGTCCTAACAACTGGAGGAAGGATGGATAGCCACAAACTTCAGGAGCTTAGAGTCTCGTGGAAGAGGTACAAAGTATGGGCTTTCGAAATTCTAAGAAGAACCATGCAAAATGACATTCTTCATATTTATCACACATTTTTACTGCCCCCACATGCAGATGTTTTTGTCAATTTTTTTGCCAGAGTTTTGTAGGCAGATGTAAGCCTAGCTCTTGACATTTCACCTAAAATGTTTATAACTATGCAAGACAAGCCCAGTAGGAGCAAGTATACATATGATGGTGTTACAAAAGCCCACAGTATATTGTATTCACTATGTAATTCATTTTACTTCCACTTTTTATTATTTTGAAATTCAGTTTCAATACAGCATAGAAATTTGCCAAGATGTCCCAACAATTGCCCTTGCACTATTATGATAGTTGATCAAAGTTGGGCAAGGCTCTTTGTGTCAGTAAGAGAGAAACTTCCTTTTAGGAGTCAGTAGACAGTAGCAAAGGGATAGTTCCCTGAGGAAGCTCTAAGGTGTGATGATAGCTTGGCTCTCTGGGAGCTGGCTGGCAGTAACTCAGAGGTGAGTCAAAGCACACACATGCTATTGGTAGGCTAAGGAGGAACAGAAAGGGCCCTGGCAATCGGAGAGAGTAAAGGCCTTCCTTCAAACCTTGCCAGCTGATCATCCTGACCCATTTTCAGGAAGTGGTAAGGAGATCATTTTCTTGAAAGCTTAGATCAGCATGCCTTGTTTACCATTCATGACCAAACAGGAAAAGAAGCACTTAGGAAAAATGAAGGATTGCTGCCCTGGTGGGACCTGTTCTCTGGCTCATTAGTTTTTCCTTTGTATAAAAGTTGGGCTTTGTGTTTACTGGATCTTAAGCCATAATGGTTATGTCTGAATGGGCGCTGTATTACCTAATCAGATCACTCCACTGTTCTGACACGGCATTTATCACTTTTTCCTAAGTGTTTATGTCAAAGGTTTGAAAGGGGCACCAAGATCTATTATTTGTCAAATTCTATTGATGCTAAGGATAGTGATAAAGATAGGACTGAGGCGATGCTATAGGGAGCCTAACAAAACCATACTGTTTCTCTTCTAATTTGTTATGATGCAGGAGCTAGTGAATTTCCTCCTCCACTCCTCCTGCAAGAAAATAGAAAATGCGCAGCAGCAAATGCAGACAGGCTTAGTGATCTTATTTCCAAAGCAGCAAAGTGTGGTCTGTTTGTATAACCAAGTAACCATTAAAGAAAACATTTTAAAATATGTAGCATGTTGATCTTTGTTCAGGATGCTTGTCCTTTAGCAGGAGAGCCAGGCAACAGGTAGTTGAGAACTTAGGTACACAATGATGTAAAATGACATCTGATTCTGATAAAAATATCTCTGAATGAATACACACCTTCTAGAAAGAGCTGAGAAACCTGCCCTACAGTTCTGTGGTATGTCTGTGACTCCTCATGGATAGATACATGTAAAGGCAAAACTTACTTTCATCTCTAATTCATCACTGCTTTCAACTAACTATACTAATTTCCATCCTGTGATTCGTTTTGTTTTTGGATTTGTTTTTTTCGAGACAGGGTTTCTCTGTGTAGCCCTGGCTGTCCTGGAACTCACTCTGTAGACCAGGCTGGCCTCAAACGCAGAGATATGCCTGCCTCTGCCTCCCGAGTGTTGAGATTATAGGCGTGCGCCACCACTGCTTACTGCCTGGACCATCCTATGATTCTTTTTTTTTTTCATTTTTGCAAATATTTTTTATTTATATTTTATTAGTTGTTTTCTTAATTTACATTTCTAATGTTATCCCCTTTCTTGGTATCCCCTCCAAAAACAACCTATCCTATCCCCTCCCCCTATTCATCCTATGATTCTTAAGAGTCCAATACAGCTTACCAGTCCAGGAAGGATGCTGATAATTGTAACTTCTGTGCAACAAATTGCCACAGATGCATTGCTTTAGAACAAGCGTCATGTACAAACTGAAAGCTGGGTAAAGCAGAGGTCCAGCTTTCTCTGAGACAGAGAAAAATGCAAGCCTTCTGAAAGTGTAGGCTCAGAGATAAGAGTATCTTTGTAGCATGCACAAGGCCCTGGGTTCCATCATCAGTTCTGTACAACAAAATAAAACAAACAAAACAACACCACCCAAACAAACACAAACTCTCTTCCAGGCGCCTTCTTAGCAAAAAATCTATTCATTATAGTTGCAGGTCTGTGGTCCCTGTTTCCTAGCTATCAGTCACCCCAAGGCCACTTTCAGATCCCATACCCCTACTCCCGTGTACCTGTCCCCACCTTCCAGCAACAGTACCTTAAATTTTTTGTTGTATTTCAAATCTCTGACTTCTTCTACTTTGGACTTCTAGAGTTTATGTGATAGTGTCAGATCACCCAGGGGGGGGAAGCTCCCTCTTTAAATCAAGTTTGGACTTTACATCTACAGAATCCACTTTATCACATAGTATAGCAAAACCACACATCATCCACACAGGTCCCATCCAAACTCAAGGAGAGAAGATTGCACAGGGTCATTAAAAGTCCTTCCAGAATTCTGCCTGCCAGAAGGACTTTTAAAAACTGGAGGAATGCGGCAGTTAAGAAATAGGAGGCTATTTCCTTAAAACTATAAAGGAGTGTGTTGGTCCAAATGAGCCTGCACTTAAAGGACAGTGAATGATGCTAATGACAACTGAATGATAATGGACCCTTCATTGATGAATTGCCCTTCTAGTCCCTGTTCTACCCTCACCTTCTCTGACCACTGTCCACTAAGGATCGCAATACTTCAATTCTTGAGTCTGATTTTGAGACACTTGGAATACTAATGATGGGATCCTTGCATCTGATTTCATGGAAAGGGGGCATAGACTTTTGATAGACAAATACTAGACTGGAATCCCAGCCAAAGTGAAGTTTTACCTTTTTACCTGTAACAGAGACAAGAATGCATGCATTATTGCATTAAGTGATAGGTAAATTAACTGAATTTCACAGGCCACTTGATAAAGCTTCTCTCCTTTATCTGGACTCATCATGGTTTTCCTTTCTAGTACTTTCTCGATTCCAAGTGGCCCATTTTATGTAGCCTTCCCACCTTTTCAGGTGTGGTGCACTGAGGAACAGTAGAGCAGATACAGTTATCCATACAATCATATTTTTGTACAAAATCAGAATATTTTGTTAAAAATAAGTAACCTCCTTATTTAAATTGAATGCAATACGTAGACCAATGTATTGACAGTAGCAAGACTGTTTTAGAAGTTTGCTGACGTCTTTAAAGAATTTTGATTTTTTGATGTCAGTACAGTTAATTTGTGGAACAAAGCAGCTAGAACAAGCACATGGCTGGTTGTTATGAGGTTTTTACTTTCTCTGCTTTGAGCACTGACTTGACTCCAGATTCAAACCCATGCCCTCTAACATATACAGGCAGGCCAAATGCACTAGGCTATGGGCTCGCTTTCTATTTTGAATGTCAAGGCATCATATAAATTATAAAATACTGCAGTATTGGTACAGACTATTCTCAGATGTTCTGGATTTAAATGGCATCTGTGCCACTCACCGGCTATGTCACTATGAGGCAAGGCAACCAACCACCTTTGTTTCATTAGCTGTTAGATAGCAATCATAATGGCCCCCCTCCTTAATAAAACTGGCCTAAGAATTAAGTGAGCCAACACATGTAAAAGGCTTAAAGCAATTCTTTTCACAAGCTCTCAGTAACTGTCAGTTATTATTATTATCATTATTATCATTAATATTAATATTAATATTAATATTAATATTAATATTAATATATGACAATGATCTTCCTTGTAATGTCTCTGGCCTAAATGAGCATGCGAACCCATGTTCCCCCTCCTATGGTGTGTATGAGCAACTGAACAAAGATGTCTTTACTTGTTCTAGAATTGTTCACTCATCTTTGTGACCACCAGAATCCTAGGAATGTGACAACATACTAACTCTTCATGAAGTTTTAGATGCCTTTTTTATTAAATAAATTAATTAAAACTAGAAATATATATTGTCAAAATTCAAAACTTTAGACAATGAAAAATGTATTTGCGACAAGGCCTCATGTCACTAGTATGAGAACAGGAAACATATGACTTAAGCTATTCTCTGAGCTGCGAGGTATGACTATCTCAGCCTTGTCACCAACCGAATGGACAGAAATCTGTCTTTGTAGAGTGCTAAAGAGAATTATATGTCAAGTGTCTGGGACAAAAAACAAGCATTCACATGATCAATTTCTACCACTCTTTCTTCTCTCCATCCAAAGTGTTGCTCGACAAGAATTCGAAGACAACTGGACAGGAACCTCACTTTCCATAAGATGGTAGCTTGGATGATAGCACTGCACACAGGTAAGCTTTAGAAGACATCTGAAATGCAGACAGTGATCTTGAACACATGTGTGCAGGTCCATTAGGTTGTGACCAGATGAGTTTAGGTCAAAGCATTCAAACTCTTTTTCCTGATGTTAGGATTCCTACCTTGGGTGGAATTTTTTTTTTTAACCATAGGGTATTCCTGTATAAATAAAATATGCTATACAGTCTGTCTTCCTGTCCTCACTGTTTCCTCTTATTTTAGTATAAACAATGTCTGCTAGTAAACACACAAACATTTTTATTCATTCTACAAATGCTTTGCTACAGAAGTGGACTTTGTGGATGTTGCAATAAACTTGCAGAACTATGCGCCATAAGTTGAAAGTATCTTAAGAAAACCCTTATCACATGCATACCTTAGTGATTATTACTGATATCACAGTATGTTTTCATACGATGTATATCTATATGTAGCATATTATATATTATTATTACGATTGTGGTGGGGATGTTGTTGCACAAAATAATGTTCCTAGAACTGTTATACAATCTCCATGAATTAACTTATGTAATTTATTTGCCAGAAAATAGACACTCATAGCAAGAACAGAAAGGCCTTTTACTCTGCCTGTGGGGAGTGTATCTCTTACTAAGGAAAATGAGCTTAGAATAGAGGTGTTTTACTGACTCCCGATTCTTCTACCAGATTTTGCAGGACTATGACTTGTGGTAAATGAAAGCTTTAAAAGAAATAAGAAACAATATCCTATTAGAAATTAGCATGCTCCATGAGTAAGAATGCAGACATGTGCGCCACACAGCTTGGATTTGATTCCTAATTCAGTTTCTCCTTGGCCTAGGTGACCTTGGGCAATGCTCTAGGTCCCTCATCTTTTAGATGAGCTGACATTAAACATTGCTTATTTCATTGGTTTAATGTAAGGACTGGTTGACTGCAAAGCACAACAGGGCCAGGCCCCTTGGAAGCTCTAGGCAAGTGATAGTGAAATAATGAATGCAATTTCTTTTTTTTAAAAAAATTAATTCATCCACTTTATATCCCAATATTACCCACCACTCTCCTCCCAGTCCTTCCTCTCACAGCTCCTCCCCCACTTCCCCTCCAGCCTTTTCCTCTGAGAAGGGGAAGGACTCTGCTAGGTATCCCCTCACCCTGGCAGGACTAAGTACACCCTCTCTCACTGAGGCCAGACAAGGCGGCCCAGTTAGGCAAGCAATTTCTTTTTAACTTAAGAGATTCTGCTGGTGACCATCAGTTTGTATTAATCCAGTTATGTCCAGCACTACTCTCTGGAGGTGATAAAGCAGACATCACATGGGTTCTTTTCTCATGTGAGCACAAATGCATTAGGGGAAAAGAGAAGCTGGGGATTGCTTTATAATCTATACACTATCACTATATAATCTATACACTATCACTACATAATCTATACACTATTGCTATATAATCTATATATACACTTTAAAAAATTGTTTGGCTGGCACTTCGGAAATGTTAGTTCAGCCCCTTCATTTCACAAATGAGGGAACCAATACCAGAAAGGCTGTATGGTTTTTCTACAGTAGCACAGGCAGAAAGAAGCTGACCCACTAGACCTGCCTGGCTTCTCTGGCTATTGGGACACAGTTTACTGAATCCTAGGCCCCCATCCCTTTGGTTCTCTTGAGAGTCAGAGGCTGCGGCCAGAACCTTCGATTCCACTGATGTGGTCCATCCTTCTCCCCCTCTTTGTGTCTCTCTCATGCCCTCTTCAGCCATTCACACCATTGCACATCTCTTCAACGTGGAGTGGTGTGTCAACGCCAGAGTCGGGGTTTCCGACCCATATTCCATAGCGCTCTCTGACATTGGCGACAACGACAATGAAGAGTATCTCAATTTTGCTAGGAAAAAGATCAAGGTAAGCCTCCCTTTTCTGATCAGATGTTTGCTGGGCTTTTAAAACAGAGGATTTTGTTTTCCTGGGTGGGCGGGGGGTGGGGGGGAGCGGGGACAGCCGGGCGGTGGTGGCACATGCCTGTAATCCCAGCACTCTGGGAGGCAAAGGCAGGCGGATTTCTGAGTTCGAGGCCAGCCTGGTCTACAGAGTGAGTTCCAGGACAGCCAGGGCTACACAGAGAAACCCTGTCCCGAAAAACCAAATCCAAAAAAATAACAACAAAAAAAACCCAAACAACTATAATTTGTCCATAAAAAACAACAAAGAAAGTTCACTAGTAGTTTAAAAAATAAATGTAAGCACTATGTCTACCCACCTGCTCTTGCACTCAGAAAGGGGCTCATGCAATTTTTGTGAACCCAGTGAGTCAGGGAGACAGTTAAGTTCCCCAGTTGAATTTCAACCACATTTCCCATGCTTACAAAAACAGATATAAGACAAAGAATGTTAATTTTGCTCCAAATTTTACATCCAAACTGACATGAAAGAAGCTGACATGACTCTTGCTTTTTTCTGTCCTATGATGGATAATTTTTCTTTCCATTTTCATTGTTTTCCCAATGATGTATATTGAACATATTAGTTTAACTGACATTGTCACGATCCGTCCAGATTTCCTTGGTGACTTTTACTGGCTCTGTGCTTCCTCCACAATGTTTTCCTTTTTATTCACTTAAGCCCTCTCCTCTTCTAAGGACTGCCTTGTGGCTCCCAGTATCTCTTTGTCTAAGGATGAAATCTGAAAGCATGTGGATGATTACTGCTCCCTGAGAGGCCTTTGGCAAATAACCAATGAGTGCAGGCTTTGGCATGAAGCTCCTTATCCTTTAGTCAGTACAAACCATGACGTGTAACCTAACTCTCAGATTGGTTTGTGTATGCCTGAGTTTATGACATTTTCTCATCTTTATTCAATAGAATTATCTGAGATTGGACAGAAAAAGGTGGGGGCAATCTCACGGGACATGGGGGCAGGGATATCTTTGCCTTGACCCTGTGCATTTTTGTACATCCCAGTCTGCTCTAGAGCACCTGTTCTCTGGGCCTACATGATTTTACCATGTTTATTTTCAGTTTCAGGTTCCTAGAAATAATGAGAAACCATCTACAAGGTCAAGTTATAGCTGTCCCTGTGAGATGTGTGTGTTTCCCCTTGCCTAACTTTTTCATCTTCTCTGACCTGTTCCTTCTTCACTGACAAGTTTCTCTTGGAACATCTTCTCTAAGTAACTTGCCCCAAAACTCTCATCTAAGGGTCTACTCATAGTGAACCCAGCCTCAGGTGGCAGGTGTAATCAGAATTTATTGGCCAACTCTGTTCTGTAGCCTTTCCAAATCAAAGAGATAGGGCATGAGAAACTTTGAAGATATCTTTTACTAGGTCAGTTCCTTATAATTCAACGCCATTAGAATCATCTGAATGTTCTTTCTTTATCTGTGATTCCCAAATTATGTGAGACAGTTTATAATTGGAAATCTCAACACCAGATCTCTCTGTGAGATATGATTACAATCGCCAAAGGGACAGGAAATGCCTTATGTAAACAGCTTTAAAATGGATACTCCCATAGTTCTGAGCCTGTGTGTTTCTATTTTCCAGAACCCTGAAGGGGGCCTGTATGTGGCTGTGACTCGGTTGGCTGGCATCACAGGAATTGTCATCACACTGTGTCTCATACTGATCATCACATCCTCTACCAAAACCATTCGGAGGTCTTACTTTGAAGTGTTCTGGTATACACACCATCTCTTTGTGATCTTCTTCATCGGCCTTGCCATCCATGGAGCTGAGTGAGTTTTCTAACTCCATTGTCAAATGCTTTGGGTTCATTTTCTAGATGTATTGATCAAGGAGAGGCACAGCAGAGATCAGCTGAGCTCAGTTAAAAAAATCAGCAATGGTTTTTGCTTTCTTGCTGTACCTATCCAATTTATTATGAGCGATTTAAAATAAACTTGAAATATATACCTCCTGTATAAAATACACTGGCTATAGTTCACATCAAGGCCACTGTGTAGATTGTCCACTCTATTCCCACCTAAAAAGAAGAAAGGTAGTCTACTCTCTGCATGGCCATACTTTATTGAAAACATTGGTTTGGTCTTGGATGCCCACCATATTGCTTACTATGGATAAATCATGAGTAGGTTAGGCAAAATCCCAAAATAGAGTAGTTAGTGATTAATCAGCTGAAGCAGTTTCCTGTTGTGCAAGTGATTTTGATTTAAGCTAATAATCATTAGCAGTTTTCCACTCAGGAATTGGGGAAGAATGCTAGCTAGAAATATACATGAACATTGCCTTTAAAATTTCAAATATGATAAAAAGTAATTAACTTCTACTAAGCTCTATGTCCAGTGCTAAGAACTTGGCATTCAATGTTTCTTTTAACCCTCTCATGTGAAGATGTGGAACGAAAAGGTAAAAATGGTAAAATGTGGGCCAGGCCACTCTGGCTGGTAAGTAACCTAGAGAACAGGTGGTTTTGAGTGGGCTGTGGTGAAAATTCTCATAAGGACACACAGTGCTTGACTTTATGCTCGGGAAAATCTGCTTTAATATCAAGTTTCATTTTTCTACTCTTTCACACCACCTGCACATAAAAGCCAAGCCCAGGACTATTCCATGATGGGTATAGGGTTCCAGGAACGCAGGGGAGGGGAAAGAGAATATGCAAAGCTCAAGCCAAGTAACCTAGGAGTGACCAAGTCTTGAGAGTGAAAAGAGGAAGGATGAGGAAAAGCAACTGTGGCCAACTTCTGTGCGTGTTCTTCACCTACTTCCTGATTTGTACCACTGCAAAACTCTTTCTAAGCACTGAGAAGTCTGTGAGAATGGAGGGTCTCCTGAGTCTCCTAAAGCGACCGAGTGCCTTTCCCTGTAACTTGCTCACAATCCAGCTATCTCAGAGAATCCTTCAAAGGAGAAAGCATGTTTTCCCCTGCCCCCTTCGCTAAGCCCACCGCTTCCAGCTTATTCCCCACATGAACCAGGAAATCAAGACCCTTTGTAGTTCCTATTTCTCAGACTCCTGCTTTGTACTTGATGTGTTTCACAGGCCACGTCCATTGAGCACTAAATCCAGCCTTTAGTGGAGAAATAGACCTGTATTGCAGATGGAGTAACTGAAGCTCAAAAGAAGTTAATTTTACCAAGAGTACCAAAGTATTAATGTGTAGAATTGAGATTTGAGGTCAAGGCTATTTGGGCCAAAACAGAATTCTTTTCAACAAATCACACTGCTTTGGTGCCCTGATGTATAATTGCAAAAGAATACTTGCTTCTCAAGCTAATTCCACAGGTTAAATGAGATAAATGGGTAGATAGTACTTTTCCTCAGGCCAACTCAAAACAAATGCTCATACAAGGACAGTCTCTTCACAGAGACCTAGGAATGGGAAGGGATTAATCTACACAGTGAGTCCCTGGCCAGCCAGGGCTACTTAATGAGACCCTGTTTTACATAAGGGTGGGGGATGGGCCATGGCCCTGAATTAAACGATTCTCAGAACATATTAAATAATATGTTAAATTATAGGTATCCTAATTGAAGTTTACAAATGGATGTCCATATCTCTTCTATCAATATATTCCAAAGATTTTTTTTGCATTCTTTAAAATAACTTACTCCATTTTGTGCTAACCCAGAATTGTCTAATATTCTAACATTGGCTTACTTGATAATTATTGAGTTGAACTAAATAGGCTCTATGCACTTTGAGGAATACAGTACTGGTGCTCATATCTGTGAGAATGGTCAAATTTTCCCCGGAAAGATCTCATTTTGAAAATGTTTTTTTAGATGTAATCTCATTATGTAGACAAGGCTGCCTTGGAATCCTCAAAGTCACATTCTGCCTTAGCCTGTAGGGATCCCAGGTGTGCAGCATGCCTGGCCTACAAAAGTCAGGGGTCAGAGTGAGGTAGCACTCTGCTTCCTCAAAGCCACTATGTATGGTTGTATGTGTTCTCCAGTGTATACCAATGTCTGTCTAAAAGACGAAAGCTAGTCTAGTTTCCGCTGGCCACACGATTGGCTTGTAGGAGTATCTTCACAAACAGAGAAACCTTTTCAAATTTTCACAAAGGCACCCCCTAGGTTAACAATCAGACTGTTAAGAGTTGTCATTTTTCTAGGTTCTGTTTGTTTACACACAAAAATGGCAATAGAAAAGAAGCACATTCTCTCTTTAACAAGGTACATGTTGGTAACCCAAGACACACTATGTTACATGCCAATGGCCTTTGTACCATCTGCACAGTTTTCTATTGTTCAAGATCACACGTTTTCATTTCCTTCCCTGACTTAGTTACAAGGGGTGTTACTGGTTAAAAATCACAGGACTCCCATGAAGATATTTGCAATATGTGTCTAATGAGCAATGAAGATATAGGTCATTGTTGGAGTGCTTGCCTAGCATACATGAGGCCCTGGATCCCAAAAGTCTAAAATATTCAAGCAGCTTATTGTCTTGTTATTAAGTGATATGGAATTTCTTTTTCAATTTACCAGACGAATTGTACGCGGACAGACTTCAGACAGTTTGAAAGAGCATAATTTAGATTTCTGTGCAGACAAAATCAAAGACTGGGGAAAAATAAAGGAGTGCCCAGTACCAAAGTTTGCCGGAAACCCTCCTATGGTATGTATTTGTATTGCTTCTATTATAGTGATTTTACTGTTAGTCTCAAGAAACAGGTACAAGTGTTGTTCATTAGGATGTTCTATCTACTTTTGTCTACTATGTGAATTGGCTAGAAGCATTTTATCAATTGAAGTTCTTCCAAGGTAACTCTAGCATGTGTCAAGTTGAAAAGAAACAACCAACAATAAAACAAACCAGGACATATGGGAAAACATGCTCTTATTTTCTACCTCAGAATCCATTTAGATGATGTTATCTTTTACCTCTTTGGTGCTTCAGATATATTAGGTTAGGAATCCAACTGGTCAAACTGGATAGATCTGTTGGGCCTAAATGTTTATAGAGAGCCTACAACTTTATGAAGCAATTTACATATTCTGTCCAGAGACTCATAGAGAAGTCTTAGAGTTTTCATGGAGCAAAATCATTGCATAGCTCCTATTGACAACATATTGAGGACTTGCACACTTGTCATCTTGCCAAAGATTAATCTCAGATTCAATGACAGAAAAATTACAATGTTTCATTAAAGATATCATGTTGCTGAAATAAGACATTCTGAAGCCTTCCTTGCTTTGTTGTAGGCTTAGTCTAAGTTCATCTGCTGACTCTGAGGAAATCTCATTCTTGCAGGAAGTTCCTCTTTGGAAAGTTTTATACTACAGATGCATATAATATATCACCCCAATGTGGCTATTTTACTGGCTTAACAGTTCATCCTAACTTTTGATATATTCATAGACTCTTATAAAAATTCTTACCAGTAGTAAATGCTTCAGAAAGCTTACAAAGGTTAACCTGGCTTGTAACCTGGCTTTGCTCCTTCTGAGTCTCTCATGAGCTGTCACCACCCCTTTAACACTTCTTCTTTTTGTATTTGATATGATTACAGACTTGGAAATGGATAGTGGGTCCCATGTTCCTGTACCTCTGTGAGAGGTTGGTCCGGTTTTGGCGTTCTCAACAGAAGGTGGTCATCACCAAGGTATTCATTCATGTGGAATTCTTGGTAGTCGATGCTTACCACATGGGCAACTCTCCCCAAGTTCTCTATACTGTTGGTCTAAAAGGTCACTTAGCCACATTCTTTTTATTAAACTGAAAACAGAGAGAAGTCCTAGAGTTGATCAGTTGCTTTTGATGCACTTTACTTAATGATGAAATGGATTGGTCTTTAAGAGGGACACTAAAGGTATTACTTTCTAGGATTCTCTCTCCCCTACTCTCTTTCTCATACACACATGTTATGTGTTAGTGAGACAAAATTTTATGTTCAAAAAAAACCCTACCAACAAGTAGCCATAGGATGCTTAAACTTTGTAGATTCTCCTTCTATTCTTTTATGTGATCACTGTATATTAGAGCTGCAGTGTCTGAAGTATCAAGTGGGTGGCTATGTAAGTGACACCATGCATTTGCTCTCTGAACTCCAAGTCTGGAGTGCTTTTTCTTCCTTCTCCCATGTTTTGTTTATCATTGCAAACTAAAGAGATAGATATATAATTAGACTCTTCTGATAGATAGATGCATAGGAAGATACATAAGTGATAGTAAAGTTTCTCGTTGTAGTTTCAGTAAATATCCAATGGGATTATTTTCTTAAATAAAATTTAATTACATTCACTCCAGATAGTACTTTTAAAAAGTATAGTTTATTTTTTGCAAGACACCAATCTTCCTTCTGTCTTCTGCACTAGAATTTTTTTCATTTGGTACCCATGGAAAGTCACAGGAGACCTAGTCCTGCTGCCACTGGAGGCTTGTCATGTAGGAATGTGCAGCCCTTCTTCCTTTATGCTATTTCTATTGTTTTAGTTTTTAAAGAATAGCCATGATTTTTCTTTTCATAAATAAGATGTGACCAAAACAGACAAATGTATTTCTAGGGCAGATTTGTTATCTTGTGAAGAAACTAAATGTTCACTTTCTTCTCATGCAAATATAAGAATTGGGGCTTCTCCAACAATATGCCAGTGAGCCTACTGGTATATCTTATTTAGTTAAATCCTCTCTGTGATTATCATAAGAAATTGCAACTCGAGAAAAACTGTCTTACCACACAAAATTACAACATGGTAAACAAATTTCAACAAAATTTTCTCTATTCGAAAATGATGCTTTCCAATTGCTTGATTCAGAGAAGAGGAAGGTGTTTGCAGCCTTGTCCTATGAGACACATTTAATTCCCATGATTCGAAAATGTTTTCCATTTCTTTTGGTGGTGTTAGGGGCTCAAACTCGGGCATTACATATGCTAAACATCTGATTTGCCAATTAGCTACAGCTTCAGTACTAAGTTTTATTAATAGGAATGACTACACCTCTTCAGTCCACTCTTGGAAAGAAAACCCCAGCAATATCAGTGATCAATGAAAAGCTATTGCTTCAGTTCTCCTAACATTCCATCTTTTGATGACCTTTGGTTTGTTTGTACCCATACCTCGGAAATTCTTCTACATATTGTAGGCATCTCCTCAGGAACAGTATCTGACCTTTTCAGTTAGCTTTAAGCTTGATTTCATTTTCAGTTAGCTCAGAATTGTCTTGTGTTTATAGGCTACAATATAGTGTTCTCTTATGTTGTACTTGTGTAATCAAGTAAAGTAGTAGCACATCTTTCAGCTCAAACATGTATGATCTCACTGTTACAAAAATATCCAAAGTCTTCTAAAAAGCCTTAAAATAGAAAGCATATTATTCGCTGTAACTATTGCCTGCCAGAGCACCAGAACCTATTCATCCTACTTGGCTGGAACTCAGTGTCTGAGAGCACCCGTATCTCCTTCTACCCCATTCTCTTAACCTCTAGTCACCATTATTTTATACTCAATTTCTATGGGCTGAACTCTTGTATGTTCATCGTACAAGGGAGATTATGCTTCATCTGTGTCTGGCTTATTTCACTCATATCATTCAGGATCATATAAGATCATATAATCTGACCCATGGCAAGATTTCACTCTTTTAAGCTGAATAGCATTCTACTGTGTAGATGTAGCACATTATCTTTACCCATTCACTGCTTCTGTACAGTGAAGTTGATTCTAGATCCTAGCTGTGGTACTGAACTAAACTTGGGAGTGAAGATATCTTTTTGGCAAGAAAGAATATCTGCTTTCTGCTTCCTTTATTCTGTTCTCTTTTAGATTCATCCATTTACTTGATTTACATAACAGGAATGGATTTTCTGTGCTCATTTGTGTATATGGTGGATAAATGTAGTAACTGGCTTGGGGGAAAGATGGACGGTGCTGTCCCTAAGTGAGGAGAAATGTTGAAACAATGCATGGAATTGGGCATTTTTAAGTGTGATTCTGGACAAGGACAGACAGCATAGTTAGCTTCATTTCGGGGCTGTTGCAATATACCTGGTCAGGGAACACTCCATATTCTATCTAGCTGCCTGTGTCCTCTCTCATGGCCTGGGGAGACAGAGTGAACAGGAGACTCCTTTTTTTTTATTTTGTACCTTCTTTAGCTTCAAAGAGAAAGAGAAATCACAACAGACTGATAGTTTCCATTTCCTGTCAAAGACCGTGAAACAGAGAACTGTATGCAAAATGCTTTTTGGGAGTGTGTTCTCAGGGGCCGTACTCATAAAGAAAGAAAACCAGATGTGGTAGCACACTCCCATGATCTCAGTAACCAAGAAGTTGAGGTAGGAGAGCAAGAGATCAAGGCCAGCTTAGGCTACATCACAAGTTTCTGGCTAACCTGGGCTACATACAGAAACCATGTCTCAAAACAAGCAAGCAAAATACATTAAAAACATTAAGAAAGACAGAATGAGGAAGAGAGAAGGGCTGGCTTAGCCCACAATGTGGTTGCAGCTGCAATATCAGCTGACCCTAAAAGGCAGTGTTGGAGTTGTCTCCAGTTGAAGGGAGAAGACTAGGACTTGGTATCCATTCCTCAGTCCATGGTTAGCCATCAGCCTACAATTGAGGACAAATCCCAAGTGACAGATACATTTGCTGATGGACCTTCTGTGTTGGTCACAAAATAAAGAAGCACGGGCAGGGCATATTAACTAAGTACTTTATCCATATGAACCCCGAAAGTGCAAATGTTTTGTGGCCATGCAATTTCCAGGGTCATGTTTTATTCTACAGGTGGTCACTCACCCTTTCAAAACCATCGAGCTTCAGATGAAGAAGAAGGGATTCAAGATGGAGGTGGGACAGTACATTTTTGTCAAGTGCCCCAAGGTATCCAAGCTAGAGTGGCACCCATTCACACTGACCTCTGCTCCTGAGGAAGACTTTTTTAGCATCCATATCCGTATTGTGGGAGACTGGACGGAGGGGCTATTCAATGCTTGTGGCTGTGATAAGCAAGAGTTCCAAGATGCCTGGAAACTACCTAAGTGAGTTTGGGGACACATATTGCAAATGTGTATGTGTTTAGGAGAAATGGCTAAATAGTTGTAATTCCCCCATATCTTACCACATGATCTTCTGAGTGACAAAGTACAATGGTTCAAAAAACACATGGTCATTTCTCTGTGTTCACAATTGCACGTGGTATGTTAATACATATGTTTACATATCTGGGTAAACTCTAAAGAACTGAGATCAAATATTAGTAATACCCTCAACTTTCTTTAAATATGTAAAGGTCAAGGCCAAATTATATTAACTTTTCCTTAGAAACAAAAATCATGTCAGGGGTATTCTTAAATTTTAAATGATATCATTTGTTTGAACAGACTTTTTGCTTTGAATCTTTCTCTCCAGTTGCCTAACACAAACAAATGATGTCATTTAAAAAATCATGTCAGGGACTCAGTAGAAAATAAATGTGTAATGCAATTAGGAATTTCAAATGTAGATTGTCCTGCCAGGTGTGGAGCCTACATCTATAATCCTAAGACTTGAGAAGTAGAAACAGGAGAATCAGGAGTTCAAAGTTCTCACTGACTAGATAGAAACATTGAAGTGTTGGGATACAAGAGATGTCAGTTCGAACAAACAAACAAGCATGTAACCAAGCAAGCAAGCAAATAAAAGGCTCTATGTCTTCATCAATAAGAGCTTGCTGTGCAGACCAGATGTCCTGAGTCCAAACCTTGCCCCCAGATACCATGGTTGAAGGAGAGACACTCCTGCTTTCCTCTGATCCCATGTACTCTTTTGCATATGCACACACAACATCAACAGCAGCAGCAACAACAACACAAAACAAAAGATCAAGTATAGTTTTTCATAACAAGAGAGAGACGTGAGCTGGAGAAATGCCTTAGAGCATTAACTGTTCTACCAGAAGACCTGAGCTCGAGCCTGAGCACTGACAACTATCTGTAACTCCCATTCCATTGGACCTATTATCCTGTTATAGCCTCTATGAGTACCGGGCATGTATATGGTGTGCAGGAATACATGCAGACAAAACACCCACACGCAAATGATAAAATTAAACAAATCTAAAGAGGCATATTGTTGTGTGTAGAGGGAAAGAAGAGAAAGGAAAAGAAAAAATCCATAGCAACCTAGCAAAGATTTTTCAGTTAGCTAATCATTCATGTTCTTACTTTCAACCCCAGTGGTGGCATTAAATGACTTCCATGGAAGCCATTTTATAGAGGTTTCCGATTCACACATTCCCTCATTTAGAGTCAGCATAGTGCACATCTCCAACAGTGTGTATTCTGCTGTGCAGATCAATACATCTATAACCACCCCCTTCCCTTTCCATTCAGGATAGCAGTTGATGGGCCCTTTGGTACAGCCAGTGAGGATGTGTTCAGCTATGAGGTGGTGATGTTAGTGGGAGCTGGGATTGGAGTGACACCCTTTGCCTCCATTCTCAAGTCTGTCTGGTACAAATATTGCGATAATGCCACCAGTCTGAAACTCAAAAAGGTAAGTTCCTCTTATTGGTTGGAGGGCTTGGATTAACCATCACTCTTTGAAAGGCTCTCAGAAAATAAAGAAAAGGTTTAAGTGACTCCAGAGAGGCAGGCTGGCCTCTAGGGAGTAGAAGGTACTTTAGTGTGAATATATATAAACAAACCTGTAAGTAAAAGTAATATGCTGTATTTGTCTAGCAATATTATAAATTCATAAAATTTGAGAAAAGGAGGAAGTAGTTACAACCTGAATCTAATAGTTACACTTTGAGTATGCACATGCATGAGAACATATATATGTGAACACACGTGTACACACACACACACACACACTCAACAGTGCTGAGGGTGTCAACCAAAGCTTCAAGTGTGCCACTCAAGTGCTCTACCCCTGAATTATACCTCCTTCTCCTTGGATTTTCTTTTCTGGTTTTCCCTCTGCAAATTTACATATTTTTAGAAATTTATAAACATTAAATACATACAATTTAATACCCCATTTTCCATAATTCTTAAAACAAAAGGAATGCACAGGGCCTTACACCCACCAGTCAAATGCTGAGCCTCTAAGATTCAACTTGATACTCATTTCCATTTTTATATGGGGACAGGAACTCACTAGGTTGCCTGGCCTAGCCTTATGTTTACTGTGCAGCCCAGGCAGGCCTTTAACTTAAGATTCTCTCTCCTCAGTCTCCAAAACAGTTGTGATTACAGACCTGAACCATTGGGATTAGAGGACAGTGGCAACAGGCCAGACGGAAAACATTTTTCCTTGTCATCTTGCATTAAACAATGATACTGACTCTACTTTGAGCTCTTCAATACACTGCTTTTTTAGCAGAATAAGGCAGGGGACATGGAACTTTTTACTTGCTTATGGATGTCTCCTGGGGATAAATTTCCAGGGGACTGTTACATGTTACTTGAGGAAAGATGCCTTGTAAACTTCAAATTATTCTAATAACTGTTAAGATTGGTTCTGATAGGGCCATGGACCCCAGCTTCAGACTTCATTCTTTTCTAGTGAAGAAGGTATTGGTGATACTACTTTTCCCCTAGGACCTTGGGAGGGTCTGTCAGTCCCAGGCAGGGAAGATGTCCTGTGGCAGCCACTGTGTTGATTCCTTTGGCCTTTCTCAGAGCAGATATATAGGAAGTCAAGGATTCTGGGAGAGCAACAGCAGCCAGCAGAGGAAAACTAGAAAGCCACAGGTGGGGGTTAACTACATATTTGCAAGCCTAAATCATAAACGAATTGGTTTACTTTTAAATATTTATTTTTATTTATGTCCATGTGTTTCTCTCTCTCTCTCTCTCTCTCTCTCTCTCTCTCTCTCTCTCTCTCTCTCTCTCTCTCTCTCATACACACACACACACACACACACACACACACACACACGTACACACACGTACACACACCACATTTGTAGGGGTGCATCTAGAAACTAAAAGAGTATACCAGATACCCTTGAGCAGGAGTAACAAGCAGTTGTGAGCCACTTGGCACAGATGCTGGCAACAGAACTCTGGTGCCCTGGAAGAGCAAAAAGCAGGCTTACCCAGCGAACCACCTCTCTAGCAGCTCCTGAAAACTATTTCTTGATCTGTCTGTTTGAAAGTCAGAGAAGATTTGTATAAATTAGCCTATGAAGGATATATAGTTTGGTAATACATAACCACAATGCCAGCACTTGAGAGGCAGAACTTAGAGGATCCTGAGTTTAAACTAGGGTCAGTCTAGGCTCTATTAAAGACCCTGCCTTGAAACAATGACAAACATCTTCTGATTTCTGAAAACCTGTTTCTGGCCTTACTGGGCATCATGAAAAAGTTTAGACTATTAGAAACCCATTTGTTGAAGGTGATATAATCTGCTTTGTGGCCTATTCTTCTTCAGATCTACTTCTACTGGCTGTGCAGGGACACACATGCCTTTGAGTGGTTTGCAGACCTGCTGCAGCTGCTGGAGACACAGATGCAGGAAAGGAACAATGCCGA
This sequence comes from Apodemus sylvaticus, assembly GCF_947179515.1. Lineage (NCBI taxonomy): Eukaryota > Metazoa > Chordata > Mammalia > Rodentia > Muridae > Apodemus > Apodemus sylvaticus. The sequence continues at coordinate 11,232,031 of NC_067495.1, read as the reverse complement.
CTTCCTCAGCTACAACATCTACCTTACTGGCTGGGATGAATCTCAGGTGAGGACAAGAATCCAGTTCTCAGCTCTTTCATTGTATGTCCAGAGCAGGCTGGCTTCTTTTTTACTTTTTTGGAAAATTCTGCCCCCCTGCCGCCCCTGGGACAGCTAATGGACCCAAGTGACCCAGCCTGCTTATAGTCACTCAGTATCATCATATTTAGACCATTGAGACTAGATTCCAAACTAAACGGTCTATTTTGATATTAGAACACTGTTCCCACCAAAGAGCTGGAATCTGAAAGCAGGTAGACAAAACTCATCAAACGGCAATGGAAAGGAAAATCTATCCCCATCTCTTGTATATAGTACTTAATTTACATGTTATGTATGTTGTATGATATATTCAGTACATTTATATTCAGTCAATTCTCCATACACTTGAGGTTCTGCATCTATATGCTCCAACAACCTAATCAAAATATTTGGGAAAAAGGTAACCATACTAAACATAGATTCTTTTTTTCTTGTAATTTCTCCCTAAACAATACAGTGTGACAACTAGTTACATAGGGCTTCCATTGTCTGATGTGTCATAACTAATCTAGATATGATTCAAAAATATGCAAGGAATGTCAGCACTTATAGACTTAAGTATCAAAGGATTGGAGTCCTACAGTCTTTTGCAGACTGATTCCTGTTCCAGGTATTGTTTTTAATGTTTATACAGATGTCATCCAATTTTATGTTCTCAGCAACCCTATGATGAAGTAACTATTATTCTTTAAATTTTATCAATGAAGAATAAAAGCCTAGAACTGATTATCTTATTTGCATGAAGGCATCCAACAAGTATTATTAATAACAAATAAATTGACATATATATGATGAAGAGAGTTGGATATATAGTATATATGCAGATATACATGAATATGTGCCATGAAAAATATTTGGAGACTACTAAAATAAGTCACTTGCCTTCAGCTGAATGCAGTATAATCTCCCACCAGGATCATTTAGCAGTGTAAGTGTCTTATAATTGGCAAGATTAAGAAATGCTGTATGAAGCCTTATTGGGGCCTATATGGTTAGTTATAAATGTCAGTCTGAGAAGAGAGTCTCAATTGATTAAATATTTATATAGGCATATCTGTCGGGGATTGTCTTAGTTGCTAACTATGTGGGAAGATGCAACCCATTGTAGGTGGCTCCAGTCCCTGGGAGGGGAACCTGAACTATTTAAGACAGAAGAAAGCTTAGAAGCAGAAAGCAAGCCACACGGGTGCATTTCTTTCTTCCTCCTCTTGGCTGTGGAGATGACTAGCTGTTTGACATTCCTGCTGCCTTGACTTCTCCACAGTGATGGACTGGAACCTGCAGTTGTGAGCCAAACAAACCCTTTATCTCCTAAGTAGATTTTATCATAATACTTTGTGACAAGAGACAAGAAAGGGACCAAGTGTAGGTTCCCTGTAGTATGAATTTACCTTTCTTAGAGGGTGATATGGTCCTTGGGGGCAAAAGCAGAACTTCACACTTTTGTATCAACCAGGGAGGAAATCGTTAATTTTGGTATTATTTGCTTTAGCCTAGTACTCAGCTAACACTTGCTCTATGTGACCTTGAGGTCAGGTTATGTCTAAGACAGGAAGAAATAATGACTGACTGTATTTATGGTCATTTGGTTTACCTCTTAGCTTTATGAGCTTAGGACTAGGAAAGAAGAGTTTGTTGAGTGACTGTCATCAGTATCCCTTTGGCTCCATAGGTGTTCAAAGCCCTGCCTACTGGTTCATCTTGAGCCCTGCCAGGAGTCACAAGCAGCTGCATGTCTAGATCATTTACTGAGAGGCTGGGGCTCATTTCTTTTTGATTCAGCAATGGAGGGCCAACTCTTGAAAATGAGTTATAAGCACTTGGCAGAGTTCCCGTCACAGCCTTGCATTCCATCTCCTCCTAAATGTTGTAATCCACTGCCTACACTAACTGGCCCAGCAGTGAAGGTCTTGTGGGCACCTGCCTCTAGGGGCCAAGCTTTTGGTAGATACAAAGGACACATCTCATTCCAAGGACAATTATTCTTCTTATGTTGTCATCCCATCTTTGTTGGTCTTATATTTCCTTTACCTTTTCATTTAGGCTGACCTTGTTTGGATTGTAAAAGAAGGATTTTCTCTTTAATGCAGTCTTGCTTCAAATGATCTCTTCGTGAACACCTGAACTTTTACAAACCTTTTTACAAAGGCACGTTACAAAGGCATAAGGGACTGAATTATTGATACCCACATGTCTAGTATAATACCTTGATAGGAGATGTGTACAGAGGACCCTTTCATCCCCTTTCTTCCGGAAGAATATCATCTCCTACCATCATAACATGTGTATGTCTCTGTGTGTTACATAGTAAGAGCTTGATTTGTGATTGTCTCTTTTTTTTTTTTTCTGAATGTATATCCGTTGCTGCAGGCCAATCACTTTGCTGTGCACCATGATGAGGAGAAAGATGTGATCACAGGTCTAAAACAGAAGACTCTGTATGGACGACCCAACTGGGATAACGAGTTCAAGACCATTGCCAGTGAACACCCTAAGTAAGGAGTCCTCCATTCAAGCGTTCTTGAAACTTGTGGTCTGCCTAAAGCAGCAGTTCCCGAGCACTCACTGCACTTTGTAGTTTAAAAGTTACCATTAACATTTCCATAATGCTGTGACGTGGTTGAATTCTTTTTTTTGTTTGTTTGTTTGTTTTTGTTTTTTGGTTTTTTGGTTTTTCAAGACAGGGTTTCTCTGTGTAGCTCCGGCTGTCCTGGAACTCACTCTGTAGACCAGGCTGGCCTTGAACTCAGAAATCCACCTGCCTCTGCCTCCCAAGTGCTGGGAGATGTGGTTGAATTCTTATCCAACAGATGTCTGATAGTTCTGATTTTTACAAATAACCTTTAAATCATAGCAAACTCACATGGAGAGCAATTCTCTCAATCTTCTAACCCATAGCATTTCTCTTCTTTAGCTATGCAAATGTCACTATTATATATATTGATTTTAAATAGTGAGTGCAGCTAATGCCTACTGTTAAGACTATTATACCTTCACTTCCAGACCAAGTGGCTGAGACTAAATAGTCAGTTGACAGATGACACGGTGTCTTTCTATTGTCACTTCAGTTTTAGTCATCATGAAACCCCAAGGAAAACCCCTGTCACATAGAACACATGAGAAACTCAATATCTTACTCTAAATATATCTTTTCAAATAGGTGTGGCAAACACATTGACTTACCATTGTAACATGATGTGCTCTACAAATGTGTCTGTCAGGCTGCATGACTATCTATTCTTAGATGTATGTGGCCCATTGGCCCCAGGTCTGACACGCCTGCTTTACTTGAACCCTTGCTTTCTACACTTTAATGAGCACATAAATTACCTTGCTATGTCATTACATATAGACCCTGATTTATTAGGTCTAAAGTGGGGCCCAGAAACCTGCATTACTAAAAACATGATGCTTTTTAAGATGGCAGGGGACCACATTTTGAAGAACAAGGATTTCAACTGTAAGACTTCAGAGGATGAAGCTGCTGTCAGAGTTGAGGCACCCAATAGGAGTGTGTCAGTGATTTGAAAATACTAGACCGATTTGGGGGTGGGGAGCTCGAGTTCAACAGGAAAGTATGCCTTAGCTTCACTTACTAGCCATGTGTCTTAGTCAGGGTTTCTATTCCTGCACAAATATCATGACCAAGAAGCAAGTTGGGGAAGAAAGGGTTTATTTGCCTTACACTTTTCAGATCACAGTCCATTACTGAAGGAAGTCAGGACAGGAACTCACACAGTGCAGGAACCTGGATGCAGGAGCTGATGCAGAGGCTATGGAGGGTGCTGCCTACTGGCTTGCTCAGCCTGCTTTCTATAGAACCCAAGACTACCAGCCCAGAGATGGCACCACCCACAAGGGGCCCTCCTACCCGTGATCAGTAATTGAGAAAATGCCTTACAGCTGGATCTAATGGAGGAATTTCCTCAAGGGAAGCTCTTTTCTCTGATAACCCAGCTTGTGTCAAGTTGACACAAAAGCAGCCAGCACACCATGATATTTTTGTGGTAGAACTTGCCAAAACCCCTGCTTGGGTTTCATTTTCTGGGGATGCTAACTCCATTTGAGTTTGCCAGCTGTCTCTATATTCAGCTGAGCCTTCTCCTTGTGAGTAAATTGAACATTTTTGTCACTCGTGGAAAAAAATCAGAATAGAATGGCCTCAACTTAATAGGAAATTTACTGCCCTCTTTGCTACCCAACTCATGCCAAAGCCTGAAACTTTCTTTTCTTTCTCCAAAGCACCAGAATTGGCGTTTTCCTGTGTGGCCCCGAAGCCTTGGCTAAAACTCTCAGTAAACAGAGCATCTCCAACTCAGAGTCCGGCCCACGTGGAGTCCACTTCATTTTCAACAAGGAAAACTTCTAACTCAGCTCTTTCACCGGGAAACCAGTATATGTTGCCAAATGTCCTGATATTGCCATTTGATAGTAGGAGAGGTGGAGGAAAGGAAACCATAATGACACAGGCCCCCCCCCCACAAAGAATTCCAAAGAGTGTTGCTAGTTATAGGACACATTTACATGGAGGTTCACAGTTTCAGAGCACTTTTTATAAACATTGTTATGTTGCATTGTTTCGTATTTCCCTCTGCCATGCCAGAGAGGGTAAGGCAAAAGCATTTTCTGGGCCTCGTTCTAGGGTAAACAATAGGAGCTCAAATGAGTTCAGCACCTTCCTTCTGATTCAGAAGCTGAAATGAGATCTAGGCCATCCGACTCTGGGTGTGGTCATCTTTTCACATTTAATACCAGGTTGTCTCAAGACTCAGTTTTTATACTCTCCCCCAACCCAAAAAGCAAATCAAAGAGTAGCTCATCATTCTTCATTTTTTGTTTCATCTTTAACCTGAGCATCATGCTAAAGAGACTTTTTTAATAGAGGAGATAGTGATGCTGATGGTGACTTAATACTTCCTAATGACAGTATTGACACAGAAGTAGACTCCAGTTTCACCAGCACAACAGCGTGACTGGGTCAGAGATGATTCCTACTAAGAAATATTAGACTGATTGGAGTTAAAGTAGCACTCTGCATTTGTCACAGTGTTTAGCAGAATTGGTGTTCAAGGTCAACTTATTGAATGAATGAATAAATGAATGAACACGCAGGTGCAAGCATTCAGAACTATGTCATAATGGGATGCATGGCTAGAAATAGCATTACCCTTCTGTTTCTTTTACACACCAAAGTTTCCTGATTTCCCTGACAGTAGAGAGAATGATATGAACCAGTAGGATGGCCTGACCCAGTGTATTCATCCAACCATTATTTGGAGGCAGGAGGGATGAATTCAGAGACTTATCCTCCTATGATGATGCTGGCTAAGTCTTCTAGTTCTAGTCTGTAAGCTGGAAAAGAAAAACACATTCATTTACTGACAGGAATGGTGTGCTCCAGCAAACCCTTGTGAATTTTGAACTGAATTCTAGCAAATGTATACCTGATAAGCCATATCCTGCTTAGAGTCCATTTCTTCTTTGGCTTAAATACCTACACAAATAGCTCTTATGTGTATAGACAATAACTTGTTTTTTTTTTTATTACAACATTTTCATCACCATCTTTCTAAAATATAAACCCTAGAAACTGTAATCCCCAAATAACTGGGTTGATAGTAAAATCACACCCAATATTTTATGGGTATCCAAAAATGCAAGACAGAGTGTAGATCACTGCTAGAGTAGTCACATATGATAAAAAAGATACTCTCATTTCTAGGAACTAAAAGCATTTCTGATTGCCACCCCCACCCCCCCCACCCCCACCCCCACAACACCAGGGAAACAAAGATTTCTAACTGTTCAGCTTTGGTAATGAGGAAGGAAGAGTAGAGGGCAGAGGCCTTGATGGAGAGAAAGCCTGGCAACAACAGGAGAGTAAAGAAAGCACAGCACTTACAAGGGAAGTGTCAGGGGAAAGAGTTTCACTGTGCTTGGGATTCACCCTCCGTTTCTACTTGCAATCACGCAATCACGAGTTTAGTTCTGATCACAAATTTTGCTATTGTATGGGCATTTTGAAGGGACTAGAAGATGTGAGAGCTCAGATTCTCCTTATATTCCTGCTATGCCCTTGTTCTCTTAACATCCTTACAACACTGAAGGCTGGTTCTGGCAAATAAGGCCTTCCTTATTTGTGCACATAGCACCATGAGAATTGTCGCCCTTGAACAAAGGTCCAGACAGACCCTTTGTGTTACACCCCAGGCATTAGTTCATTCATTCAACATACATTTGTTTGGTATAATTAATAGGAATCCATTTTAATTATTTGTGGCAAAGTTTGAGCTAGAGGGAGGTTTCAGTTACAAGGACTCTGAAAATACCTTTCTAACAAAAGTGGTAGTGAGTCTGTTGCTCCAAGAATGTTTCTCCGGTTTTCTGGTTTTTTTTTTCCTTTTTTCTTTATTCTTTTTCACACACATAGATCCAGACCACAGCCTCCCTCCTGTCCCTCTCCCAGCCCGGCTTCCACACCTCCTTTCCCCCAGGTCCATTGCTCCTCTGTTTCCTTTCAAGAGAGAGAGAGAGAGAGAGAGAGAGAGAGAGAGAGAGAGAGAGAGAGGCAAGCCTTCCGGGATATCAACTGAGCACAGCATAACAAGATGCAACAAGACGAGACCTAAACCCTCATATTAAGGCTGGATGAGGCGACCCAGAAGGAAAAGGGTCCCATAAGCAGGCAATAGTTGATATCAACATAGTTCCCAAAATAGAGATCTATCCTGAGTTATTCTGGTTATGACATGGAAAATGAGCGCACATGTGCTTCTTGTTTGAGAACTTCCTTCTTTTTCATTCCCAAGCCCCGAGCTGCCAGCCCCCAGCACAGCTCTTTCCGTACTTAGTTCTTAGAATTTAGTAACAGATACTGAGATCTGTCTTTAGTAACAAATCTAAAATGAGAAAATAAGGCTAGAAGTGATTTTCTTACTTTTTCTCGCTTTTGCAATATCATGTTTATGGAATCTGGATACTTGCAGCCATTGTATATAAATAGTCGGGGTGTGGGGGGACAAGATGATCTGAAGATAACTTTTAGAGATGGCTATTAAAGCTTGCTTTGATGCTGAAATCAGTGAGCTTTTCCTGTGTCTTTTTTATTGAATTGGTCATTAAAGGGTGAATCCAACTAGCAAAGATCCTGTCTTTTATCAAGAAGGTTGTTCTAAACGGATCCATCAGTTACAGACCTTCCTGTCTAGGTAATGCATGGAGCTGTGAGCATATGTTTTGGGCTGAATTGGTTGTTAGCATGGATGCACAGCACATCACTGAAGGCAAATGGTAAAATCAGAAATAGCAACCATTTAGTGAGCACCTACTACTATGCCAAACATTTTCTATACATCTCAAGAACAGCACAATACCATTTTAATCCTAAGCTTGTTGATAAGAAAACTGTCCAAGGAAAGATTGACAAGCAGAAGTCCCACAGTTAATAGAAGGCTTTGTCAACATTAAATCTCCATTTTCTAGCAACCGGGCCTATCTATGTTCTTTCCACTAGCAGATTAAATAAAGTTCATGGACCCAAAGTATGCATTGAGAATGGTTGGGTAAGGGTGGCAGTAGAGATAAAGTATCTTGGTATATCACTTTTAAATTCAAATAAAATAGGGTGCTGGAAGGAGAAAAAGGAAAGTCAGAGTGGTGGAATTTTATTTAAAATATATAGAAATATATTATAAAAAAAAGTGATGAGTTGGGTGTTCTGGTGCTTCAGTGCAGTAAAGCACTCAAGAGGCTGAGTCAGAATTATAAATTTGAGGCTTGGTTGCTCCACATGTCCAGACTCTGTACCCTGTCCCCCACAAAGAAAAGGTTACTTTTCTTGAAAAAATCATAGCTCAATTTATATATTTTATTTTATTTAAAAACATTTATGTCTTTCAAAGAATGACAGCCATTGTTTGAAGTGTGTGTGTGTGTGTGTGTGTGTGTGTGTACGTGCGTGGGCATGTGTGATACATTTTCATGAGGAAGAAGTGAAATTATAAAATAACATGATTTCTCAACATTAAGTGCTGTTCTGCAGAACAAAAAGAAATGCTGACAGAGGCTGGGCAGTTTGACCATTGGAAATTTCTAAAATGTAGAAAATGACCAACCAGTCAAGCATGGCTTGAGATTGTTTGAATGCTATAGTCTCACATGCTGTGTTGGTAAATGAGGACTTTAGTCTACACAATTCCTAGAAATATATTAGCAACAACAAAGAACAGAATATCTCCAATTGTACTAAAAAGAACTCAATCTCCAAATATCTGTTTTGTGACTAAAAGGCAGTACCAAGAAGAATAACAGATGAGAAGTCACTCCGAGTTAATGTAGGAGATTTTATCCTGGGAACGAACAACAAATGGATTGTGCTTGTCTAATTTTTGGAAAAATCCCCAAACATTATATTCTGAAATTTGATTCTTTCGAGAGGATCACACAGTAGGCAAGTCTGATTTATATTAAAATGTCAAGTTCAAAACATCTTCATAAATCCTACAATTGTATTTGAATATTAAACAAGTACCAGTTTTTTCCATTATGTTAGACTACTTGATTGCTAAGCATCACTTCCTCCTTTTAGTTATGAAATTCCCACTTGAATAACAATATAATTGCTTGCAAAAAAGCCGACCATCACTCTTCAGAGCCAGACGGGGATGGGATGATCCAAGGTATAAGAATAAATCATCTATCTTTTCCCAAAGATTGTAACCTAAATTTTAGCTATGTTTGTGTTGGTTGATAAGAAAAAAATATTATTTAACCATCTATCAGGTGTATGGATTGGGTCTTGGTTGACTGAAAACCACCACGGCCCTCTAGTCACATGGAAGTTAATCCGTACCTGGTGTATAAGGGTCTGTAGAGTTTAGTGGATCCTCCTGATTTTCAGTGCCAATTCATTACAGACATCTCTGCTGTTAGCTACCTGCTGTATTCATTATGAGGTGCTCCATTCTGCTGGACCACCTCTGGCTTTTCTGCAATCATAGGCAACAGTAAACTTGACCATGAATAAATCACAAAGGAACTGAGCTTTGAAACCTTTTAAAGGAATGTGCTTTTCCTGGGTAAAAGATAATCAACAAAATCTACTTTCTATCTGGTACATATGAGGTGAATAAAAACAAAACAAAAACAACAAGCAAGGAAACAAAACCTCTGGGGCTTGAGAGATAGCTCAGTGGTTAAGAGCACTGACTGCTCTTCCAGAGGTCCTGAGTTCAGTTCCCAGCAACCACATGGTGGCTCACAACCATCTGTAATGGGATCCGATGCCCTCTTCTGCTGTGTCTGAAGACAGCGACTGTGTATTCACATACATAAAATAAATAAATACATATTTTTTAAAAATATTCTCTTTTCTATTTAAGGCTATTATATATCAAAGGCTGACAGACAGACAGACAATAGATGGACGGACTGATGAAAACATAGACCAGACAGGCTGAAAGATGGCAGATGGACAGACAGATGAACAGACAACAGATAGACAGACCAATAGACAGACAACATAAAGACAGACTGATGTACAGACAGAGGGACAGACAGATGGGCAGACAGACTAAAAGATAATAGTACAAATAGACTGACAGACAACAGACTGACAGACAACACAGACAGACGGATGGTTGAACAGACAGACAGATGGGCGGATAACATAACAGACTGACAGACAACAGACAGACTGACAGACAGACGGACAGACTAAAAGATAATAGTTGTACAGATAACAGACTGACAGACAACAGACAGACAGCACAGACGGATAGACAAATGGACAGACTAAAAGATAATAGATGTACAGATAATAGACCGACAGACAACACAGACAGACAGAGGGACAGACAGACAGACGGGTGGGTGGACAGACGAATGAACAGACAGAGGGACAGACAGACAGACAGATGGGCAGACAGACTAAAAGATAATAGATGTACAGATAACAGACTGACAGACAACAGACAGACTGACAGACAACATAGATAGACAGATGGATGGACAGACAGATGAATGGATGGACAGAGGGATAAACACAGATGAACATACAGAGGGACAGACAGACAGATAAACAGACTAAAGGATAATAGTACAGATAATAGACTGAAAAACAACAGATTGACTGACAACACAGATAGACAGACGGATGGATGGACAGACAGATGAACAGACAGATGGACAGAAGGACGAAGAGGGACAGACAGACGGATGGACAGACAGATGGATGAACAGACAAAAAGATAATAGATGTACAGATAATAGACTGACAGACAACAGACAGACAGACAACACAGATAGACGGACGGACAGACAGATGGATGGACAGATGGATGGACAGAGGGACAAACAGACAGATGGACAGACAGACTAAAAGATAATAGTACAGATAGATTGACAGACAACAGACTGACTGACAGACAATACAGACAGACAGACGGATGGACAGACAAACGGATGGACGGACAGATGGACGGACAGACGGACAGACGGACAGACGGACGGATGGACGGACAGACGGACGGATGGACAGGCGGACGGATGGACAGACAGATTGGCAGACAGATTAAAAGATAATAGATGTACAGATAACAGACTGACAGACAACAGACTGACTGACAGACAACACAGATAGACGGATGGACAGACAAAAAGATAATAGTACAGATAGACTGACAGACAACAGACTGACTGACAGACAATACAGATAGACAGACGGATGAATGGACAGATGGATGGACAGACAGACAGACGGATGAACAAAGGGACAGACAGACAGATGGATGGACAGACAGACGGATGAACAGAGGAACAGACAGATGGACAGACAGATGGGCAGACAGACTAAAAGATAATAGATGTACAGATAACAGACTGACAGACAACAGACAGACAGACAACACAGATAGATGGACGGACGGACGGATGGACGGACGGATGGATAGATTGATGGACAGACAAACAGAGGGACAAACAGACAGACAGATGGACAGACAGACTAAAAACAATAGTACAGATAGACTGACAGACAACAGACTGACTGACAGACAATACAGATAGACAGACGGATGGACAGACAAACGGATGGACGGACAGATGGACGGACAGATGGACAGATGGGCAGATGGATGAACAGAGGGACAGACAGACGGACGGATGGACAGACAGACGGATGAACAGAGGGACAGACAGATGGGCAGACAGATGGGCAGACAGATTAAAAGATAATAGATGTACAGATAACAGACTGACAGACAACAGACTGACTGACAGACAACACAGACGGATGGACAGACAAAAAGATAATAGTACAGACAGACTGACAGACAACAGACAGACGGACAGATGGACGGACAGACGGACAGACGGGCGGACAGACGGACGGATGGACGGACAGACGGACGGATGGACAGGCAGACGGATGGACGGACAGACAGATTGGCAGACAGATTAAAAGATAATAGATGTACAGATAACAGACTGACAGACAATAGACTGACTGACAGACAACACAGATAGACAGATGGACAGAAAAAAAGATAATAGTACAGACAGACTGACAGACAACAGACAGACTGACAGATAATACAGATAGACAGACGGATGGACAGACAGACGGATGGACGGACAGATGGATGGACAGACGGACGGATGAACAAAGGGACAGACAGATGGATGGACAGACAGACGGATAGACGGACAGACGGATGGACAGACGGACAGACGGACAGAGGGACAGACAGATGGACAGACAGACTGGCAGACAGATTAAAAGATAAAAGATGTACAGATAACAGACTGACAGACAACAGACTGACTGACAGACAACACAGATAGACGGATGGACAGACAAAACGATAATAGTACAGATAGACTGACAGACAACAGACTGACTGACAGACAATACAGATAGACAGACGGATGGACAGACAAACGGATGGACGGACAGATGGACAGATGGACAGATGGATGAACAGAGGGACAGACAGACGGATGGATGGACAGACAGACGGGTGAACAGAGGGACAGACAGGTGGACAGACAGACTGGCAGACAGATTAAAAGATAATAGATGTACAGATAACAGACTGACAGACAACAGACTGACTGACAGACAACACAGGTAGACGGATGGACAGACAAAAAGATAATAGTACAGACAGACTGACAGACAACAGACAGACTGACAGATAATACAGATAGACAGACGGATGGACAGACAGACGGATGGACAGACAGACGGATGGATGGACAGATGGATGGACAGACAGATGGATGAACAAAGGGACAGACAGATGGATGGACAGACAGACGGACAGATGGACAGACGGATGTACGGATGGACAGACGGACGGACGGACAGATGGACAGACAGATGGACAGACAGATTAAAAGATAATAGATGTACAGATAACAGACTGACAGACAACAGACTGACTGACAGACAACACAGATAGACGGATGGACAGACAAAAAGATAATAGTACAGATAGACTGACAGACAACAGACTGACAGACAATACAGATAGACAGACGGATGGACAGACAAACGGATGGACGGACAGATGGACGGACAGATGGACAGATGGATGAACAGAGGGACAGACCGACGGATGGATGGACAGACAGACGGGTGAACAGAGGGACAGACAGGTGGACAGACAGATGGACAGACAGATTAAAAGATAATAGTTGTACAGATAACAGACTGACAGACAACAGACTGACTGACAGACAACACAGGTAGACGGATGGACAGACAAAAAGATAATAGTACAGACAGACTGACAGACAACAGACAGACTGACAGATAATACAGATAGACAGACGGATGGACAGACAGACGGATGGACAGACAGACGGATGGACGGACAGACAGACGGATGGACAAAGGGACAGACAGATGGATGGACAGACAGACGGACAGACGAACAGATGGATGTACGGATGGACAGACGGACGGACGGACAGATGGGCAGACAGATGGACAGACAGATTAAAAGATAATAGATGTACAGATAACAGACTGACAGACAACAGACTGACTGACAGACAACACAGATAGATGGATGGACAGACAAAAAGATAATAGTACAGATAGACTGACAGACAACAGACTGACAGACAATACAGATAGACAGACGGATGGACAGACAAACGGATGGACGGACAGATGGACGGACAGATGGACAGATGGACAGATGGATGAACAGAGGGACAGACAGACGGATGGATGGACAGACAGACGGGTGAACAGAGGGACAGACAGATGGACAGACAGATGGACAGACAGATTAAAAGATAATAGATGTACAGATAACAGACTGACAGACAACAGACTGACTGACAGACAACACAGGTAGACGGATGGACAGACAAAAAGATAATAGTACAGACAGACTGACAGACAACAGACAGACTGACAGATAATACAGATAGACAGACGGATGGACAGACAGACGGATGGACGGACAGACAGACGGACAGACGGACAGACGGATGTACGGATGGACAGACGGACGGACGGACAGATGGACAGACAGATGGACAGACAGATTAAAAGATAATAGATGTACAGATAACAGACTGACAGACAACAGACTGACTGACAGACAACACTGATAGACGGATGGACAGACAAAAAGATAATAGTACAGATAGACTGACAGACAACAGACTGACAGACAATACAGATAGACAGACAGATGGACAGACAGACGGATGAATGGACAGACGGATGGACAGACAGACAGACGGATGAAAAAAGGGACAGACAGACAGACAGATGGATGGACAGACAGACGGATGAACAGAGGGACAGACAGATGGACAGACAGATGGGCAGACAGACTAAAAGATAATAGATGTACAGATAATAGACTGACAGACAACAGACAGACAGACAGACAACACAGATAGACGGACGGATGGACGGACGGATGGACAGACAGACAGATGGACAGACAGACTAAAAGATAATAGTACAGATAGACTGACAGACAACAGACTGACTGACAGACAATACAGATGGACAGACGGATGGACAGACAAACGGATGGAGGGACAGATGGATGGACAGATGGACAGACGGATGAACAGAGGGACAGACAGACGGATGGATGGACAGACAGACGGGTGAACAGAGGGACAGACAGATGGACAGACAGATGGGCAGACAGGTTAAAAGATAATAGATGTACAGATAACAGACTGACAGACAACACAGATAGACGGATGGACAGACGAAAAGATAATAGTACAGATAGACTGACAGACAACAGATTGACTGACAGACAACACAGATAGACAGACGGATGGATGGACAGACAGATGAACAGACAGATGGACAGACAGGCGAACAGAGGGACAGACAGACGGATGGACGGACAGACAGATGAACAGACAGACTAAAAGATAATAGATATACAGATAATAGACTGACAGACAACAGACAGACAACATGGATAGACAGACGGACGGACGGACAGACAGATGGATGGACAGATGGATGAACAGATAGACGAACAGAGGGACAGACAAACAGACAGACAGATGGACAGACAGACTAAGAGATAATGGTACAGATAGACTGACAGACAACAGACTGATTGACAGACAATACAGATAGACAGACAGATGGACAGACAGATAGATGGACAGATGGATGGACAGATGGACAGACAGATGAACAGAGGGACAGACAGATGGATGGACAGACAGACGGATGGACAGAGGGACAGACAGATGGACAGACGGATGGGCAGACAGACTAAAAGATAATAGATGTACAGATAACTGACAGACAACAGACTGACTGACAGACAACACAGACAGACGGATGGACAGACAAAAAGATAATAATACAGATAGACTGACAGACAATACAGATAGACGGATGGACAGACAGACGGATGGGTGGACAGATGGATGTACAGACAGACAGATGGATGAACAGAGGGACAGACAGATGGATGAACAGACAGATGGGCAGACAGATGGGCAGAGAGACTAAAAGATAATAGATGTACAGATAACAGACTGAAAGACAGCAGACTGACCGACAGACAACACAGACAGATGGATGGATGGACAGATGGATGGACAGACAGATGGACGGATGAGCAAAGGGACAGATGGACAGACAGATGGACAGACAGAGGGAAAGAAAGACTAAAAGATAATAGATGTACAAATAATAGACTGACAGACAACACAGATAGATGGACGGACAGACGAATGGATGGACAGACGGACGAACAGACAGATTGACAGAGGAACAGACAGACGGATGGACAGAGGGACAGACAGACGGATGGACAGACAGACTAAAAGATAATAGATGTACAGATAATAGACTGAAGACAACACAGAGATGGACGGACGGACAGACGGATGAACAGAGGGACAGACAGACAGACAGACGGACAGACAGACAGACTAAAAGATAATAGTACAAATAGACCGACAGACAACAGACTGACAGACAATACAGATAGACAGATGGATGGACAGACAGACAGACAGATGGATGGACAGACAGACAGACGGATGAGCAGAGGGACAGACAGACGGATGGACAGACAGACGGATGGACAGACAGAGGGACAGACAGATGGGCAGACAGACTAAAAGATAATAGATGTACAGATAACAGACTGACAGACAACAGATAGACTGACAGACAACACAGACAGACGGGAGTAAAAGGAAAATATAGAACAGAAATAGATGATATCATCAGTAACTAGAGTATAATAGATTGTTTTATTGGCTTTTTAAAGTCTGGAAATTGATTCACTGGCCGAGATTGCCTTTTGCCATGATCCAATGGAGCCTTTGTTACATTTGTTTGAGAATTTTTCTGCTTATACAGATCAAACAGATATGCAGTAGGTTTCCTATCTATTTCATGCCTGGAAACACCATGATTGATTAGCCAGTACCAAAGGTCCAAAGAGTCATGCCATTATAAATTCCACCTCTCTTGTGCTGCCCATTACGGGGTATGTCATTATAAACATTGTTTCGTCTATGCTGTCCATTATAATAACTATGATCACCTTGTCTCTGGTGATTCAATGCTGCCACCTGGCCCTTGTTAACTCAGGGCCCAATTAAACCCACTGAATTTAATTCATCTAATTGAGCAGCAGCATCTCCAACTAAGGTCTGGCACAAGGAAAAAGGCAAGGAAAAAACACTTTAAATGTGCTGGTGTCCCTCCTACTAGCTTGTGTCTTATAGGACTGGTGCAGGGCATATCTTCTGGACCTTCCCATTGTGGAAGATTAGGTTTTACACAATGTATCCACTCTACTATTACAATTTCCCTAAGCCTTAAAATCCCTTCTCAACACTAAGCCAAGGGATATCAGGCATCTCCAACTCCTTTTCAGGAGGCCATCTTTTAATAAACACTTCAGCCAACCATTCAAACAAACTTTTGACACCTGCTTTAACTGTGCGAGCTTCCATATTAAACCTAGAATCTCCACTCAGAGGGCCCATGTCAATAAACTCAGCCTGCTCTAGTTTTATGTTCCTTCCACGATTATCCCACACCCTTAAAATCCATTCCCATGAATATTCCCCAGACTTCTGCTTGAATGAATTAGCAAACTCATTAAGCTCCTTAGTAGTATAGTGTATTCAAGAGGGGAGGGCCCCTTGTGGGTGGTTCCACCTTTGGGCTGGTGTTCTTGGGTTCTATAAGAGAGCAGGCTGAGCAAGCCAGGGGAAGCAAACCAGTAAGAACATCCTTCCATGGCCTCTGCATCAGCTCCTGCTTCCTGACCTGCTTGAGTTCCAGTCCTGACTTCCTTTAGTGATGAACAGCAGTGTGAAAGTGTAAGCTCAATAAACCCTTTCCTCCCCAACTTGCTTCTGGGTCATGTTTGTGCAGGAATAGAAACCCTGACTAAGACAAATTGGTACCAGTGTAGTGGGGTTTTCCTGTGACAACCTGACCACGTTTTGGGGAGGAGTGTGGAAGGACTTTAGAACTTTGAGCTAAAAGGGGCCATTCGGTGTTAAGAGCTCTGTGGAAAGTTCTGTAGGAGCGTGGAAGATAATGTTGAGAACAGTGCAGAAAAGGCTATCTTTTTTCCACTGGATGTTTTCAGCTCCTTTGTTGAAGATCAAGTGACCATAAGTGTGTGGGTTTATTTCTTGGTCTTCAATCCTATTACATTGATCTGCCTGCCTGTCACTGTACCAATACCATGCAGTTTTTAACACTATTGCTCTGTAGTATTATTTGATGTCTGGGATACTGATTCCCCCAGAAGTTCTTTTACTGTTGAGAATAGTTTTAGCTATCCTGGGTTTTTTGTTATTCCAGATGAATTTGAGAATTGCTTTTTCTAACCCTGTGAAGAACTGAATTGGGATTTTGATGGGTATTGCATTGACTATGTAGATTGCTTTTGGCAAGATGGCCATTTTAACTATATTAATTCTGCCAATTCATGAGCATGGAAGATTTGTCCATTTCCTGAGGTCTTCTTAGATTTCCTTCTTCAGAGACCTGAAGGTCTTGTCAAACCAATCTTTCACTTGTTTGGTTAGAGTCACACCAAGATGTTTTATATTGTTTGTGGCTATTGTGAAGGGTGTCATTTCCCTAACTTCTTTCTCAGCCTGCTTATCCTTTGAGTATAGGAAGGTTACTGATTTGCTTGACTTTTCAACAAATGGTGCTGGTTCAACTGGAGGTCAGCATGCAGAAGAATGCGAATTGATCCATTTTTATCTCCTTGTACTAAGCTCAACTCCAAGTGGATCAAGGACCTCCACATAAAGCCAGACACTCTGAAGCTAATAGAAAAGAAATTGGGGGAGACCCTTGAGGACATGGGCACAGGGGGAAAGTTCCTGAACAGAATACCAATAGCTTATGCTCTAAGATCAAGTATTGACAAACTACATACTCATAAAACTACAAAGTTTCTGTAAGGCAAAGGACACCATCAAAAGGACAAATCACCAACCAACAAATTGGGAAAAGATCTTCACCAACCCTACATCTAACAGAGGGCTAATATCCAATATATACAAAGAACTCAAGAAGTTAGACTCCAGAAAACCAAATAACCCTATTAAAAATGGGGTACAGAGCTAAACAAATAATTTTCACCTGAAGATCTTCGGATGGCTGAGAAGCACCTTAAGAAATGCTCAATTTCATTAGTCATCAGGGAAATGCAAATCAAAACAACCCTGAGATTTCACCTTGCACCAGTCAGAATGGCTAAGATTAAAAATTCAGGAGACAGCATGTGTTGGAGAGGATGTGGAGAAAGAGGAACACTCCTCCACTGCTAGTGGGGTTGCAAATTGGTACAACCACTCTGGAAATCAGTCTGGCAGTTCCTCTGAAAACTGGGCACCTCACTTCCAGAAGATCCTGCTATACCACTCCTGTGCATATACCCAGAAGATTCCCCAGCATGTAATAAGGATACATGTTCCACTATGTTCATAGCAGCCGTATTTATAATTGCCAGAAGCTGGAAAGAACCCAGGTATCCCTCAACAGAAGAGTGGATTTAAAAAATGTGGTATATATACACAATGGAGTACTATTCAGCCATTAGAAACAATGAATTCATGAAATTCTTAGGCAAATGGATGGAGCTGGAGAACATCATACTAAGTGAGGTAACCCAGTCTCAAAAGATCACTCATGGTATGCACTCACTGATAAGCGGATATTAGCCTAGAAGCTTGGAATACCCAAGACATAATCCACACATCAAATGAGGCCCAAGAAGAAGGAAGGAGTGGCCCCTGGTTCTGGAAAGGCTCAGTGCAGCAGTGTAGGGGAATACCAGGACAGGGAAGTGGGAAGGCACGGTGTATGGGGCAACAGGGGGAGGGAAGAGGGTTTATGGGACTTTCAGGGAGGGGGAAATCAAGGAAAGGGGAAATCATTTGAAATGTAAAGAAAGAATATATCGGGAAAAAAAAGAGAACAGTGCAGAAAATGGAGGCCTGGCTTGTGAAATTTCAGAGGGAAAATTTAAGACTCTTATCAGGGCTGTTACTGTTTTGATTATGAAGATTCTGTGGGTTTGGTTAGCTGGGGCTGAAGAATCAGCTGTGATTAACAAGATACCAGAACCACTAAAGCAAAACCTTTACATTACTGGGACTATTGATGCTGGTTAGCTGGAACTAAGAAATTAGTGGTGATTAAGAAGAGACGAGCATCATTGAGGTGAAATCTTCTTGGAAGTGTTTTCTAAGAGCACACATAGGCTGTTTTCCAGAGATAGCCAAGGTTGTACCTTGTGCTGTGGCTGGACTTGGTACTGTGTAAGAGTCACCCAGGTTGTACTGGTTTTGAAGGCATGAAGTCATGAAGAGCAGCTGAGGCTCTTGGCACAGTGAGAGGTCACGGAAGGCCACTTGTGAAGGTGCAGCCTCAGGTGCAATTGATGGCCCAGGACTTGAAGGGGTCATTCATAGGAGCAGAGGCTTGTCACCATGAAGAGAGCCTATGAGAGGCTATTGGTGAAGCCTAATTACAGTGGAAGATAGCAGTGTTTTGGAGATGCCAGTGTCATGTGATGACCACCAAGAACAGCAACAGCAGTGGAGTACAGGCAGCTGGAGCCTAGAAGACAAGCTGTGTGCTACAAAGGGCAGAGCTGAAGAAGTGACCCAAGCCCTTGGAGGAGCCCAGAAGATCATGAGTTGAATCCCAGACATTGGATGATAGGAGTTTGATTTTGCTTTTGATTGTGACTGTGCCCTGATGTGTTTCCCTCTTGAAGGAAGAAAGTATTTTAGTGGAGGCCACAGTTAAAAGACTTTGAATTTTTAAAAGACTTTGAATTTTAAAGATATTGGACATTTTAAGGTGATTGAACTTTTAATATGTAAAGACTGTGGGACTTTTAAAGTAATTTATATCTTGGGGATGAATAAGAAAGTAAGGGCTGAGGCTTAATAGTGATGTGTTTGTGTGTCAAGTTGACAAGGGGTCAATTGTGCTGGCTGGTTTTGTGTGTCAACTTGACACAGGTTGGAGTTATCACAGAGAAAGGAGCTTCAGCTGGAGACGTGCCTCCATGAGATCCAGCTGTGAGGCATTTTCTCATTTAGTGATCAAGGCAGCAGGAAGGGTCCCTTGTGGGCGGTGCCATCTCTGGGCTGGTAGTCTTGGGTTCTATAAGAGAGCAGGCTGAGCAAGCCAGGGGAAGCAAGCCAGTAAGAAACATCCCTCCTTGGCTTCTGCATCAGCTCCTGCTTCCTGACCTGCTTGAGTTCCAGTCCTGACTTCCTTTAGTGATGAACAGCAGTTTGGAAGGTGTAAGGTAAATAAACCCTTTCCTTCCCAACTTGTTTCTGGGTCATGCTTGTACAGGAATAGAAACCCCGACTAAGACACTATAAAACTAAATAGATAAGGAAGAAGGTGGAGTATAACAAAAGTTGAGGGAGAAAAATGACAGATGTGGGAGCTGAAGAGATAATTCTGTGGTTAAGAGGGCTTATTGACCTGGCAGAGATCCTGGTTTCAGTTCCCAGCACAATGTTATATGACTCACAACAACATGTAACTCCAGCTCCGGGAAGTCTGATGCCCACTGACCTCTGTGAGCCCCTGGTAAGCCAGTGGTGCACACAGACTCATGCAGACACATACATATACACTGAAACATTTCTTTTAAAAGGATATAGGTGTGGGGTTGAAAAGGTGGGTCACTGATTACAAGCACTGGCTGCTCTTCCGTGGGACCTGGGTTTGATTCCCAACATCCACATGGTGGCTCACAACTGTCTGCAACTGTAGTTCAGGGAGATCCAATACTCTCTTTGAGAGTACTAGACATGCATGTTGTACACAGACATATACATAGGCAAAACATCCATGCATATAAAATAAAATAAGGATATATTCTACCTGTGTATATAGAGAAAACCATGGAAAGTGATTCCTACTTCCTATGTCAATTTCTATTTTAGTGAGGATCCACTTTTGCTATAGTAGTCAGCTAACCAAACTCAGGCACATGGCCCTGTATATAGTGTATATGGGCAGAAGAAATAAGAACTTGATGGATTTTTTAAAAAGAGGTAAAAAGTTGGGTAACTAAGGAAGTGGGGTGAATTTATGAAGAATAGGGGGAAAGGATGGAAAATAATCCAAATACATTATATGAAATTGTCAAAGATTTTTTTTTTAAATCTCAATGACTTGAAGCAACAGAAATCATTCTATAGTCACATTGCATGACCATTGCACATTGGCTGGGATCAAGGGACTTGTCGATCCCCTTACGGACTTGGGCTACCATCTTCCTGCTACTATTATTAGCTAAGAACTTTAGATATTTCATCTAATTTAATTTTCAGGACATCTATCCGTTCTGCTTTACAGGCTAGGATGTTGAAGCATAGAGATTTTACACACTTTCTCTACTATGACACACCTGGGGAAGAGGGCCTTGGTCCTGAGAAGGCTTGATGCCCCAGTGGAGGGGAATGCCAGGACAGGGAAATGAGAATGAGTGGGTTGCTGAGCACAGGGAGGGGGTGGGATAGGGAGTTTTCGGAGGGGAAACCAGGAAAGAGGATAACATTTGAAATGTAAATAAAGAAAATATCTAATTAACAAGAGAGAAAGAGAGAGAAAAAGAATGGAATCCAAAGTGTGTTTTCCCATAAGCTTACCTATGGGTTCACAGGAAGATGATGAAGGATTGATATACAAGAATTTAAATGCTGACATTCATGGAAAATGTGGCTAGGAGTTGATCTCAAAAACTGACCTTAGGAGACATTGCTAATTTAAAGCTAGAATTCTTCTTAGTGCTAGCACGTAAAGGCAAAATTAGGTCATGGTGTTACTTAAAAGCTCAGTGAGAATAAGACACCTCTAATTTAAGGTGACCTCTAAGTCAATTTACTTGACAAAACGCTTAAAGCATCATCTTTAAATACAGTGCTGTGTGTATGGCTTCCATGTCCAGGGCTACTGTGGATCCTGGCAGGGCCGCAGGTGGGAACACTCCAACTCTTCAGAAGTTGGGTAGAGATGAGTCATGTCATTGAGAGAGCACAGACTCCTGACAAGTAACAAAGAAAGCCACAGGAAGAAAGCTTGTTGAGCTGCTAAGAATTGAGGGCTGTCACGTCATGACCTAGCCCAGACTGATTATTACACTTGCCTTTTGTGGATAGGTCTTCTTATCCAGCATAATTTTAGAGTCGGGCGTGGGGCTCATTAGGATAAACTAAAGTTTTCAGCGGGCACCATGTCTGTGTCTATGTCTTTTCCTTTTCCATCTTTTAAAGGTTCCATACCTTCTTTTCACTGTCCTGTCGCCCTTCCTTCCCTGCACAGAATGATGCTACATTGCTGTCCCTCAAACATGCTCTGCTGCTGACTGGCTGACTTGCTATTGCTTGCTTGCTTTTTCTGGACTGTAAATATTCTGATAATGAAGAGTGGACTTGCTCCAAGGAACCCAATGCCCCTAATCAGCAACAAATAGTCTTAACGAGGTTTAAGTCCTCCTTTCCTTTTAAAATTCTTTCTCTCCTAGTATTGGGAGAGGAGAATTGGAAGAGATTAGGGTAGAACAAGGGTTGAAAGGGTGGTAGGTAGAAGAACTCAATAAAATAGCTTAAAACATATGCCAACAGAGATGGCTGCTTTGACCAGTTCATTTAAAATAATATTAGCTCTCCCTGCCACCACCATCAGCTGCTTCAAACACTCTGTCTTCCACCCCGCTGGTGCTCTACAGGACGACCTATTGACTTATTGTTCACGCCACCAAAACCTTAAGCTCAACAAGTAGCTTTGCTCACTTGCTTTTTCTGGAGTTTGGAATATACATACAGCAAATATTAAGTACCCATTCACATGTAGAAAGAAACCAGGAAAGATCTGTGGAAAAAGCCACCGAGACAAGAGTACATCTTAGAGGCCTCAAAGGAAAAAAAAAAAAACCAAAACATCAGAATTCTGGTAATTTCTCTGAAGGGATAGCAACAGACCCAAAATGGTTGCTATTCCTATTATATATAGTGAGGCCTGTGAAATGTGGCTGCAGTGTCAGTTTAGAGTTTAGCATAGCCCAACTACTTCAACAGAAGGCTGTTTTGTAGCAAAAGCTGGGGATCTATGAACATCCGCTGTAGGTAAGGGGGCGGAGTGGACAAAACCACATCACTTTGAATCTCATACAAAGTCAACTTCCGAGTTTATATTTCAGTGCACAATAGCACCCTTCTGTCCCCTGGTGGCAGCAATGCGAGATGACACAAGGAGGCAAACTAAAAATGAGTAAGCTAGGCTTTATTTCAAAGCAAGTTTCACACATACCTAGCAGGCACTGAAGCATGTGTGTTGATGTGCATGTGTGTGCATGCACATGTGTGTGTGTGTGTGTGTGTCTGTGTGTGTGTGTGTGTGTGTGTGTTTTCTTGGGATTCTTGGGACAGAGGTCTCCAAAGGAAGCCTGACCACCTTTCCTTATGTGTCTTGAGATCAACATCAAAAGAGCCAGTTAAACAGAGGGTGTCCCCCTCACAGGTCTGCTTGAGGGCAATGCAGCTCTTAGTCTGGGCAACCTTGTCTCCTAGTCTTCTGCTAAGCGTTTGTGGAAAGGACTTGTGCTATGGCTGGAATGCTGGCATAAGCAGCCTCAAAGTGCTCTCCAACTCTAGGATTCTGTCACATATGCTGAGCCATTCTCAGGGTCTCAGAGTCTACACTGTACAACTTGGCAAAGGTCAAAACCAGAATATAGAAAGAAGAGACTCTGTACCCAAGAGAGAAGCAGAAGAGATAAGTCACAAGTCATCGAAGGGCATGAAAAGATATTGGAAAAGGAAAGAAACTAAGTGTAACAGAGAGAACGTGACCTCCTCCGTTGCGGAGTTCTCTGGAAGTAGGTCAGACAAAAGCTAATAGTTAGATGAAAGTCTGGTTGTGGTTAAGCAGGCCAAAGATGGAGTCTGGTTATTTTCATGTAGATGCCACTTTTCCACTTCAGGTCTTCTCACTTAAGTTGATGTGCAAACTACCAGTGCTGTGGTTTGGATGTGTGTGGCATGCCCTCCACAGCCCCTCATTTGCTGAACACTGTGCGCCTACTGGTGGTGCTGCTGGTTTTGGAGGGTGTGAAAAGTTTAGAAGAAATTAGTTCACAGTGTTCATGACTTAGAGTTACATACAGCTGTGAGCTGTCATGTGGTACTAGGAGGTGAAACAGGTTCCTTTGGAAGAGCAGCTAGTGCTCTTAATCACTGAGCCATTTCTCCAGCCCCACATTTAAATGTTTTTGAAAAAAAGATCAATCTGCAGTTGTATGTCACACGCAGCTGTAAAACAACATAGTCATATACTTATCAATGCAAAACAGTAAGTAGCCTGAATCATGCCCAACAAAATACCGTTGGGAGTAGTTTCAGATGGGGAGGACCAAGATAGAACAAGATGAAAGCCACTTAATTTGTTAAACTGTTATATTGTTTGGCATAAAAATATATTCAAGCATTCTATTTAAATTCTTTTAAAGTTATAATAGTTGTTTAACTATTTCAACCAATGCGATTTGTGTTTTTTTTCTAAAGGTGTTGTTTATCCCTGGTCCTGTCGGTATACAGACACTCTGGCTTTCATTTTCTGTTTGCTTTGCTGCTCTGGACCTTAGACTGACCCGCAGCACACTATGCCACTAGGATGGACGGAGCCTCGCAGTCCTAACTCTTCAGCTTGCTTTGTCTGTGCTAACACTATCTCCAATCTTATTTTCATTTTTAAAGTTTACTTTCCAAACACTATTCAAGAGAAAAGCCTTATGTATTTGCTTGTTCCATTTATGAGTTAAGTCATTCGTTCTGGAGCAGTGAGCCAAAGAGCTATTCGCATAATAGAAGAACACCAAAAAAATTGACTGATGTCACTAAATTGCTCCCATTTAAAAACCTACTAATGATTCATAGGACACTAATTCTGGTGAAATGTCTGGTCCCCATTAGCAATGGTGACAACTACAGCAGCTGCACCCAGTACTAACTTCATTCTCTGACCTTTGCTCATTGGCTATTGGTTGAATATGTAAAATGTGTGACCGGATTACACAATCAACAGAGGTTGCTAGGATAGGGCTTGAGGGGCCAGGAGAAGCCCAAAACTACTAAAAAAAAACCGATGGAATTAAGCCAGTCTCACCAAACTATAAGGGATCAGCTTAATCTCTACTTACGGTATGTTTTTCCCCCTGTAGTTTTCTATGAACAGAATCATCCATTTCTATAACATCCTGGATATTTTACTCCTTCGTTCCTGCCGTCCTTGGGATGCTTTGTCTCCCTTAATTTTGTATTTGGCTTTCCAGAAACAGCATGTTCCTACATTCATGGAGTGAGATTCTAATACTGGAATTTAATGAGAAAGGCCAGTTGCTCCAGAAAATTCCTAATCTGGAAGGGAAAGGTATCATTTTCCTATGATTCTATCATTCTCATCTCCTAACTGATTAACAAATAAGGTAAGGCTCTGGAGATGATGGAGCACACTTTTAGTCCCGACACTTGGTGGACAGAAGCAGGGCAGTTGGACAGCCTGGGTTACAAGAGCATTTTTTAACAAGATAGATTTTTCAAAACAGAAAAATGGGAGTGAAGAGAAGGGAAGGAGGAAAGAACCACAGAGGGAGGAAAGGAAGGCAGGGAGGGGAAAGAGGGAAGGAACTACACCATAAGAACACTATTGGGTTTGCTTAAATCAAAAGTCAATGTTTAATTTTTTATTTCAGTTATGTGAGTTTTTCATACTATAACCAATACTTGTGATTCTTGTAAAGCTGAAAGATTAGCCATACCTGAGCCTCCATTCCTTAGTAGAAGCAGTAGATGGAGTTTTTCCCTTGGCATAGCACATGTGCAATCCAGTCTATCCACTCAACTCTTTACCTGTTCTCTAGTTTTCTGATACTTACATTGAGAGTCCGTTGATACTCGCATCATGTGGTGATAGAGTTGTAGCAGAATAATCTACCCATAGAAATATGTCCACATCTTTCATTTACAAACTTGTGAGTTTGTTTTTGGTTAACAGGAGCTATACAGATGTGATTAAAGATCTTGTGGAGATAATAAAATCCTGAGTGGATCCAGTGTATTCTCAAGATGATGTAATAGAGCAAGATGAAGGATCAGGCAAACAAAAAAACTAACAAAGGAAAACAAAGAAATCAAAAACCAAACAAAGCCCCAAACCTCAGAGGTTGGGAATGAAGCCTGAAGATGCTGCTCCAGTGGGTTTGAAGTCATTGAAGTCACTCTCACAAAATTCAATTAGCCTCTAGAAACAAACCAAAAGTCAGAAGAAAGAGTCCCTAGATCCTCCAAAAGGAGACTGTCTCAGAATCAAAAGTGAAAACTGGGGCTGGAGAGACAGTTCAGCCTTTAACAGCACTGGTTGCTCCTGTAGAAGAACATGGTTTGATTCCATGTACCTGCATGGTAGCTCTTAACTGTCTCTAACCCCAGTTCCAAGGGATCTGACGCCCTCTTTGGACCTCTACAGGCACCACCAGGCATGCAAGTAGTGCACAGACATCCATGTAGGCAAATCTGTACACATAAAATAATAACCCCCCCAATAGGGTTAGGTGAGGGGACCCACTTCAGGGTGTCCCATCTGGATCCTGGATTAGGCATAGATCACACCAAAATACCAATTTCCAAGGACAAACACAAAGAGATCCTTTAATAAAGAAAGGCAAGAGACAGGGTGGCTGAATCTGCAAAACCTGTAGCCAATAGCTTTTTTCAACAGGGAAAAGAGGGATGTCTGCATTAGAATGAGCTAGGATGTGTTGGTAAGTTCTGGTTGGGTATTTTGATCAGGGTAGACAAAATGATGTGTTTTGATTGCTGGGCCTTAATGTTTAAAGAGTTGGACCTCAGTGATCAGCCTCGGGAAATGAGTGCGGCATAACAAAGTAGCCAAATAAGGGAATAGGCCTTGGTTGCTAGCTGGAAATCAGTCTGGAGGTTCCTCAGAAAACTGGACATGAGACTTCCAGAGGACCCTGCTATATCTCTCCTGGGCATATACCCAAAGGATTCCCCGGCATGCAATAAAGACACGTGCTGCATTATGTTCATAGCAGCCTTATTTATAATAGCCAGAAGCTGGAAAGAACCCAGATGTCCCTCAAAGGAGGAATGGATACAGAAAATGTGGTATATTTACACAATGGAATACTACTCAGCAATTATAAACAATGAATTCACAAAATTTTTAGGCAAATGGTTTGGTCTGGAAAATATCATCCTAAGTGAGGTAACCCAATCACAAAAGAATACACATGGAATGCAATCTCTGATAAGTGGATATTAATTAGCCCAGAAGCCCTGAATACCCAAGGCACAAATTGCATAACAAATTACTCCCATGAAGAAGTATGGAGAGGGTCCTGCTCCTGGAAAGGATTGATCTAGCATGGGAAGGGAATATAAGGACAGAGAAAAAGGAGGGAGGTGATTGGAGTAGGGATGGAGAGAAGAAGGTTTATGGGACATATGGGGAGGGGGGATCCGGGAAAGGGGAAATCATTTGGAATGTAAACAAAGAATATAGAAAATAAAAATATTAAAAAAAAAAAGAATGTCATCTAACGGTATAGAGCAAGGGAGGTGGGAGGGAAAAAAGGTAAAATCTGCCACTTGCATGCCTGCCATGCTGGGGCCTGTTTTTGTCCTGCTTGAGCCTGCTAGAGCACTTCACTAGGGATATAGATAGCTCAGTGGCAGAAAGCCTGCCACATGAGCAGCACAAAGCTACAGCTCAATCCTCCATAAACACATGCTACATCTTATGTTTAGGGATGAATGTTTAGGATCATTGCATAGAATACACAGAATATGAAAGACAGAGGAAGGACTATCAGAAGAGGAAGGGACCCAGGAAGTTGGGGCGGGAAGAAGGATGTGGAAGCGGTGGGAGCATTGGACAAAAACAAAGTATGACAAATAAGTATGACAATGTCATAATAAAAAACCATTACTTTGTACGCTAACTTAAAATAGTCACTGTAAAGGGTAAAGAGTGAACTTTACAGAACTATCTAACACTGGCCATAGATGATTTAGGAACAAACATAGTTGCACCTTTTGAATTATAAAACAAATGCCCCCTTGGACAGATTGTAGCACATGAGGAAATAATTTCAATTCACCTTCAACTTTACTTTGATATGTGCCATAGAAGAGACTTAACCACTTTCCCCCAAATAGATGATTATTTTTCATCCCCTTTAATAACTGCTATCAAGAACAAGTAACTATTTTTACTCAAATGTTGAAGACACAACCCTAAAATCATCCTTAGACCACTATAAATTGCAGTGATGAATGCACACAGTGAAAACCCATTCAGTGGCTCATAATTAAGTAACACCCAACTTGGGAAGAAGAAAAGTGCTCTTTAAAAGAGAAAGTGTAATGAAATGTTGCCATTATTGAGACAGTCTATTAGGACTTTACAAACACAAAATTATAGCTTTACAAAAACTGCGGTTAGTGCTTACATGTGAATACTCTTATTTACTTGAAGTCCCTAATTTTTTGAAATAAGCAACAATTCATTTGCAATTTGACAAACAAGACAAACTGCTAAAAATAATCATTATGAGTTAAAAAGTAGTTACCAAATATATTTTATGCTGTCTTTAAAGAAAAATGTGTTAAAGTTCATAAATAAAATACCCGAAACAGAAGCTATCAATGATATTGTAATGGTGAAGACTAGATTTGGGTAGGAATACTTTTTGAGACACAGTTTTGTTGGGCAACTGCGTCTGGCCTCACACTCTGTAATATATGTATGTGGTCCCATTTATTTTCCTCCTCCATTTATCCTGCTTATAATTTATTCAAGTAAAGCAGAATCCTGATTTCTTGACCACTGAATGATCAAACAGAGCCAGATGTTCAGCACAAGAAGATAGTCTTTATTATGTATCTTAACTAGAAACAGCAGATAGCAAGCTCACGAGGTATGATTTGATAATTTTAAAACAATCCTTCAACAACAATAATCAAAGAATAAGCCTCAACTGCACAGATAATTTGGTCACTGTTTCAGTCTCCCAAGGTACAAGCACCAGCAACATAAAGTAACATAAAGATAATGACAAAGAACTCAAGATGTGCCAACGCTACAGGCCACCTCATTAAACCCCATCTTTGCCTTCTTGTCATGACAGTTGTCCTGCAAAATGTCAACCATGTGCATAGTCCTCATACAAGAATCCTGTCTTAATGTTGTTGCCATTACTACTAAACTTTTCCTTACCCTAAAAATTCAATGACATGTGATTCCACTGTTTACATGGATCGCGTGTCAATGGTAATATGTGAAACTGATTTCATTTTCAAGGTTAAATGGCAGACTGACTTTGCATTTGGTGGCCAGCTGTGTATCCTAATATTTATCTTTGATTTTCTTAATAAATTGAATTATATTTCATAAGCCCTGAGATATTAGATAACCTGCTAATGATTGTTCACTTTTAATGTATATTCTACTCCATTGTCCTAACTCTACATAAGTGTTTTAAATTATTCACACATAGTTGAAACTAATTAAATGATAAAATTTATTACTGTATAGTTAAGACTAGTAATAAGGCCTTTAAGTAAGAGTTGCATATCTGAAATATTACTTTGTGGGAAGCAACCCTCAAAAACTGTATCTATAATTCTGTCACCAATTAGTGCTTTCCTTGGGGTTTATTTTCCATGGAGGGCCAGACACTTTTCTTTTCTTTCTTTTGTTCTCCTTCAAACACAAACACTAGTTTTCCAACTGAACAGCTGCCAAAACAAACCTGACACGTGAACACCACATTAACAGCTGTCCGCCTGGCCTCTAGAAACATGGAGAGCAAACAGTCAATAGCTATCTGTCCCTCGTGGAAAGAGCGGATTGTAAGGCAGCTGTCTGATCATATACTGTTGATCATATACTTAACTAATTTTGCTTACCCAGGAAATCTTGTCCATTATAGTTAATTCTACCTCAGGTGTAAGTGTAAGAAACTGACAAAAAAAAATCCAATGGATTTGCCAGTTCTCAGGAAACCAAAACTGGTTAGATGGGACTTGTGTGCATAGGTGTGTGTGTGTGTGTGTGTGTGTGTGTGTGTGAGAGAGAGAGAGAACTACTTCCATGAACTACTATATGCAAGTCAATGAAGGAAAAAAACTTAAATCAGAAAGGCATTAGGTAATTCATGTCATTTTCTCTGCATCTCTCCTTATAGTTTTTGTTCATTTATTTATCCCTGTTGTGTTTTCTAGTTAATTATAATGTTAGTATCTAACTAGATTTCCCCATCTCTGTAGGAACATAATGTCAGTGAAAGGCTTGTATAAGTAGAAGATTCTAATTTTAGGTCAGCCATATTTCTGCATTAATTGTTGACTAACATTTTATGCCCTTAAATGCTGCTGTATAGAATACAAGATAATCTGCCAACTTCCTATTGGACTTCTGCTTACACTATTCCGTTCTCTGCTGACAGCTTTGAAGCATATTGCACACTTTTCATCTAGCACATTAATAAGTAATAGTTACTCTTTTTAGAAAGGATACACTCACAAACTTAAGTTAATGGCCTTAACCCAACACATTTAGTGCATTACAGGTTACAGGACAATTGCCACCGCAAAAACATTAACGATGCAGTTCATGGTACGGTTCTCCCATCTGACGGTACAGGTTCCTAAAAGCATACAAGAAGAGGACTTTGATATACTAGCAAAACCTCACAATTACCAGACACTAACACACACACACACACACACACACACACACACACACACACACACACACGCACGCACGCATGCATACATACATGCATACACACAAGCATGCATACATACATGCACACACACTGGGCTGAAATCATTCTTGTAAATAGATACAAAGCAATTCTATTGATACTATCTTTTCAGACTTTAAGTAGTGCTACATAATAACTCCAGCCTGACATTGCTGGAACTTTGATTCTGGGTATATTTATTTAAGATCCCTCACCATCAGATGTCGTATCCCAAAAGCAGGAGCTGGCTGTATGGAATCCATATGGGCTCCTCTGGACGACTGCACAGGTCACTACAAAGAAAGGTGCAGAATGGCAGTTACTGAAAAAGGGGAAGGAGTCGAGGCTGAGAAGAGTTTCTATTGGAACTATAAAAGCTGGAAAAAGTAACACAAAACAGTTCAGCTGGTAGAATAAAATAGTCTCCTATTTTGAATACTTATACCATCCTGAACTTAAACTTCATGGGATTCAGCCATTTCACGGACTGTTACTATCACCACCAGCAATTGCATGGCAGAAAAATTCTGGATTAAATTGTGTGCTCTGTGCCATTAACTGAGTTCAGACAGAAATTCGAGGAATATTTCAGTTTGCACTTGGTGTGTGCATACAGGCCTATGCAGCGGCATGGCTGGCTAGGAGGAACACAGCCCTGAAGGGTCTCAGTAGGAAAAGCCAACTGTTGCTACAGAAGGCAAGCAGTCCTGACTGCTTTAGACAGAAAGTCCTTCCTTTTTCCACACCACTGTGTATTATGTCGAAGGGATAAGTCAGAAGTGCATCCCACACTTTAAGTGTTCAACTCCAGTGCCTATCATTCAGACACACTCTTAAAGTTCACCGCAGCATCACTTACCGATGTACTTGTAAGCTTTTCCCAGTTTGACCAAATGTGCTATGGATTGCTCCACTATGCTTGCGGTCCACTGGTTGATGTTATTCTGATTGTAATCGTTACCACCCAAGACTCCATCAACACACTAGGAGACAGGACAGCTCAGTTAACCCAGATGAACCAAATCAGACACACACTGCAAGAGAAATTCATTCAAGACAGCGCCTGCTAAGGCATTAACAGAAAACACCCATCTACTAAATGTTTGCTGTGCCCCGTCTCTAACTTGAAGTGTTTTCTAAGCATTTCCATGAGTCTTCTCTCATTCTATGAAATATCATAGGTCATACAAAGATCAATTTGCCAATGCCTCTGTGGTAAAGAGCTTAAGCTAGCACTAATCAAAGAACTCTAATGTTTATAACACGGAAGGACAAATCATAAATAGGAAATAATAAAAAAATGACTGCAGGATTAAGGGAAGATGCAGACATTGACAGTGTGCAGAAAATGTCTACCACAGCTTTTCCCCTAGCCTGAAGACCATTCCCCTACAGATCCTACTGAGAACAGTTCCTAAGGCTGCCTCTTTCTTCAGCTGTATATAATAACTCTGCTTCCCTGTCTGTGCGTAATTGTAAAGAGACAGTTGTCTGAATTCAGCCATCTCAGGGACAACTGCTTCATCTTGCTGGCAGGGTCAAATTGAATCCACGGTCCCAGGCCTAAGAGCTAAGTCCTCTGTTCTCTTATTATTCTGAGCTTTGGACCAAAAAAGCGTATGAGAATGAGTTGATAGCCTTGAAGTCAGATGCCCTGGATAAGGCCCAGTCTCCAACAGACAGTTCTTTGCTCCCTGCTCTCCCCTAATGTCACGAGTAGATAACCTTGTGGATTACCCCAAACCCCTCCCTTGTTTTTAAGCCCACTGCACCTGACCCCAGGTTTCTGGCCATGTGTCTATATGTATGTGTCTTATTTTCATTCCTTCACTGCCCTGAGCCGCTCTAAGTCCCTAACTAATTACCATCAACCCTGAAAAACACTATACAAATCAGAGCTTTAAACAGTTTTTGTATTCCCCCAAGATGGGCACACAGTAAGTACTTAAATGTTTGTTGTTGAAGCAATACTCATGTAAATGTACTTTCCGGATACTCTAAATTGAACATGCTTTAGACTAAGTCTTGAGTTTAAAAATGATCTAAAATATCATTTTTAAATTTTGGGCCAGAGCTATACAGAGAAACTTTGTCTTGAAAACAAAAACAAACAAAACAAAAAACAAGCAAACAACTAAACCAAACCAAAACCTGAAATTAAAGGATTGAGACTGGATATGGAATAAAATAAAATAAAACAGGAATGAGTATTAGAACTATGGGATCATCTAGGATGGTCTGAGGTGTTTTAAAACAATACTTGCACCTTTAAGCTTTTCCAGCTATTCAATGGAAATATTTTAGTTGCATAGAAAGGTGATTCAGGAAAGAAAAACCAAGGAGACCAAAGATGTGTTTTCCAAAGCAACATGTACAGAGCCTGGGATTTCTCCTCAGTGCCATCTTTCATGATGAGAATTCAAGTTCAGTTGGTATCAAACTGTTTTCAGTTAAACGGCTTATAGAAGTAACCACATTCTCAGAAATATTTCAGTGAGAGTCTTACTGTAAATTGCATCTAGCCACCTAGGTGTAGTGATGGTGTGTGCCTGTAATCCTAAAGGTTGATTGTCTGAGGCGGGAGTATGACAACTAGGAGGCAGTCTGTCCAGGCTACAAAACAACACTATCTCAAACAAACAAACACAAAAACCAAAGAAACAAGAGAAGAAAAAATGCATTTGGTTGTTTCTAATATCATCTAACCTCTAACACACACACACCCCTTTAACATTCTTGACCTTTTACTCCATCCGTCACTCCTTCCTAGGGAGATGGAGTAAGTTATCTGGCTGGTGAGTAGTCCACATTGCTCTACCTGACCCATCTGAGAAAACCTCCTTCGCAAGCATCTCAGACTTGGGTTTTCATCATTCCATCCCTACCCAGGCCAAAGAGACACATTATCCTGTTTCTCTCTGCTGACTCAAACTTTCCCTTATGTGCACGCAAAGCCAGTATTGCAAGTTCTGAACTGAGTAGGGGTTAGTATAACAAGATACAATCATCAACCTAGTTTTTATTGACAATAAAGGCAGTGTTTTTCTCTTTCAAGTGACACGTTTGCCTTTTCATATGGTTCAAAACTTGTGTAAAGAAAATGTATTAAAGTGGCTCTTCCAAATACCCAGCATCTTTTCTTTCATGTCTACTAACCACTAACTACTACTGTCTCTTGACAGTCTATTTTTAAAAATAAGATTATTGCTACCTCTCCCTTCTAATTGCTCTTCCTTGTGCTCTGACATTGTGAAGGCACCGGACACATTTGCATTTTATTTTAATTAAATATTCAGCTATGTAATATAGTCTGGATATTTTAAATAATTAAATATTCTAATAAGAATTCTTCAGCTATTAAAATACAGCATTTTTTACTGTGGCCTGGCCCTCTGGGAGGTTGAACTGATGATTCTACTTATACAGGGTCAGCCCAGCTGAGCTCAGGATGAGACTTATCCCCTTAGAGCAAGCAGTCAGGCAAGTCAAGAACTGTCTCTGGGGAAACTGATGGCACACACACACACACACTTGATGCCCAGAAGGTGGAGTCAATCCTGCCCAGACAGAACTCAAGTCAGGGCTTGCTAGGACAGAAGCCCCAAGAGCCACAGCCACAACTGAAGCCAGCTCAGGTTTTTTGTTTTTTGTTTTTTTTTTAACCTAGGCTTTGGTAGACTCTTAATAAGTAAGTTAATGAGTACTCTTAAAGTACCGCACCCACAGTGTAGTCTATATTGATAACACTAGAATCAATAAGGGTCCGTAGTATCTTTTCTTTTTGTAGACTTGAAACAGAGCTTCAGCCAGTCTTTCAGAAAAGGGTTCAACTAAAGCCTCCCAGCATCTACTGCATCCACATCCCTACAAAGAGGGGAGAAATATTTTCCATCTTGGTGTTTTAACATTACCATTTCTAGCTTTGGCCTGACATATCAAAACCTGGGTTTAAGATATTTCCATCAACACACCAGGCTCTGAGAGAACAGCAAATAGAACTCACCTCTTTGACTATATTATGTGCTTCATCGGCATTGAAGCCAATCTGAAAAGAAAACACACAATAAAACTGCTTTCAGCATAGGCAACAGTCAGGATACCCTCATCGGGCCTAAGAAAACCACAGTGACAGAGGACCACAGTGCTAGGAGCGTCAGGGCTACTGAGGATCCTGAATCTATTCCCTGTAGATTTGGAGCCATTAGCATCGGGCAGGGCCTAGGCAAATACTGTTTTGAAAAGTGCTTTTACAAATAGTGAGTGGAATGAATATTCTAGATAATCATTGTGCAATAAAGCTTAAGAAATCAGCACTCAGTAGCTATTAATGATGTCTGTTGTGTGCTGTCGGTATACAGAAAATCCTTTCAGCTAAAGTGGACCATAAGAAGAGTGTGCTTAACTGTCATTGCCAATCTTATTTTGAACTGATGGGAGACAAACCGCTGCCTTTCCAAAGATTATGGCACTACTCTGTCATTAGAAATTAAGATTATTTTAATTATATATATTGGTATTTCTCTCTCTTTTTTTGGAGTAGCTTGTTAGAATCTTAGGTTAACAGCTTTCCAACAGCATCTAAGTGTCCTCTAGTGCAGAACTAGGTTATGTGATAAGACTGCAATACAAGCCAAGATGCTTTGGGTAATACCAAAACGACTTCCATGAAGATATTTTTAGTCCATTGGGAAAGCATCATTTCTGTGTTTTAAAAAACCACTATGCAACTTCAAACTACTTGTAACAAGTAAATTCTGGACTTAATGCTTTAAGTGTAGATTTCCGTATTTTAATTCTATTAATTTTTCTATACAATTTCCCACCATTCCCCTAAAAAAAAAAAGAGCGAAAATCTAAAGAGTTGGAGACATTATGAAAAGAGATCTCAAATTTGGGTCCTATGATAAAATATAATTTTTACTTCAAAATCACGTCCAAAAATTGGTCTAAGAAAAAAGGGATTCACATTTCACTATAGTTTGGAAAGTCACCTAATAATACTGATGCATCTCTCTCTCTTCTGGTGCTATAAACTTGGGGCTTCTCATGTGCTAGGCAAGCACATTAGGACTATTTTTCCACTCCTAGTTCTTTGGAAATTGCATGTATCTAGGAAGTCGTGCAAAATAGATACCATTGCACTCTTGCTAGGAGGTAAATCTGAGGACGAACTCTGCATGCAGAAACTTATACCCTAAAAAGCTCTCACTGTCCCAGAAGCCTCTCACAAGGATCATGTCACATTGTGCCTACAGGTCTTATCTTTTATTTTCCTGTATCACTCACGAGTGGCTATCACTGGACAGAAAATCTGCCTACTCTGTCCTTGAAAATTCTTACAGGCTGTTTGACAATTCAACAGGCCTCATCCTCCAAGTATTTGAAATAAGGGCTTAAGTATGAAGCCAGAGACCTGGGTTCAGATAGAACACCTGTCATTCCTAGCAATTTTAACTTGGGGCCTATTACTTGGTCACCATGAAAAGTCAGTTACCTTCAGTAACAAGATAACCGACATCATGGAGTTCTGGTGAGGCTTAGGAAAACCTGAATCAGTGAGCAAGGGCTCTGAATCCATAAAACACTTCCTCTATCCTTTCCTGGGGAGAATTCCCAGGACTAGAGCCATCTTGCAGCACCAGCTCAAGGAGAGTCAAAAGGGTGGAAGGAATGAGAGGCAAGACCGGTTTCCCAGGCCCTGATCGCAAACGGGCGGGGCTCGCCAACGCCTGCCCATGCATCCCAAATTAGGCCTTCCGTACACCCACCCGGCCCTCGGAGACCCCGACGACTGCCCCCAAGCGCTTTCGGGCACTCA
Organism: Apodemus sylvaticus; assembly: GCF_947179515.1. NCBI lineage: Eukaryota > Metazoa > Chordata > Mammalia > Rodentia > Muridae > Apodemus > Apodemus sylvaticus. The sequence goes on along the minus strand of NC_067495.1, from coordinate 11,195,269 downwards.
GGCCAGCACGGCGATCTAGCCCACCTAAGGGACCTCGGAGGAGGGGGAGGGGTGGGGAGAGCCAGAAGCCGAAAGGCGAGAAAGATCCCGGCTGCGCGGTGCAGACCCAGGCTAAAGAGAAGCTGCATCCTAACTCTCCCAGCACTAAGAGACCACCCCGCAGTGTCCCCACAGCCAGTCAGAGAGGGCTGAGGGGCTCTTCCTGGCGCCAGAGGGGCGGTACCTCATCGCAGGGCCGTTGGTACCCCTCCATGGTGGCTTTCTTAGTCCCTGGGGGCGGAGCAAACCTTTGGTCCAGCTCCTCAGCTGCGCACTGGCCTCTGGGGAGTCCCCGCCTCCTCTCAAGACCAGGGCTTTTGTTTACGTAGGCCCCGCCCTTCTGTCGCAAACTTGCAGAGACCTCCTGAGGGCGGGGTGAAATGACAGGGAGGAGGGGCTCTGTTTAACTTGAGCCCTTTAGCAGGGCTAAGGGTACTTGCTAGGTCTAAAGTGCACTTCAGACCAGGCTGGTCTTCTAAAAATAAGGGACGCATGTTAAGAGCTCCAGAGAGATCGGGATTAGTTGGGATAACCTTGTGGCAGTCAGTTTAGAGTCAGCATAAGTGATTTAGGGCTTCCTGCTGTGGTCATGTGTGCAAAATTCGTTCATCCACAGTTATCCAGCAAATGAGCAGCTGAGCATGTAACTTTGATTTCTCCCTGTACTAGTTACTGACTTTGAAAAATATAAACCCCCACAGATTCAGTTTTCCCATATCAACAACAAGAACAACAAACAAACAAACCTATTTTGTGACTCATTAGAAGGATACTGTACACACAACTCCTAAAGCTGATGCTGCTCTTCCATCAAAACTGTGTGTGTGTGTGTGTGTGTGTGTGTGTGAGAGAGAGAGAGAGAGAGAGAGAGAGAGAGAGAGAGAGTTTTGAGAAAGAAGCAAATGCCCCAAATGGAATTATAAGCCTCCGTAGAAGTACTGTGTTTATGTTTATTTTAGGATTACTGTGGTTGATTTTGAGATTTTCCTCAAATTCTCAGTAATTCAGATTTTCCTCCCTTTATTCTCTTATTCTCAGTACAGCTAAGATGTAGAAATCTGAAGTAAATGACTCAAGGCCATACAGAAGAGGTATTGCAGCCTGATAGAAAAGCTCAAGTTCCTCAGCACTGTTGTGAGCTTCCTGCTTCCACCGACATAGTAGTTTAAAGCGCCAAAACCATTCTTTCAGAGTTTTAAAGGTGGTCACGTATCTAAAATGGTTCTGGAAGCACTAGCACAGAGGTTCTCAATCCATGGGTCATGGATTGAAACCCATGTAACATATGTAACCCTTTGAGGGTTGCATATCATCTATTTACATTGCAGTTCATAACAGTAGCAAGATTGCAGTTATGAAGTGGCAGCAAAAATAATGTCATGGTCAGGGGTCCTACAGCTTGAGGAAGTGTATTAAACTGTATTAACAGCATTAGGAAAGTTGAGAACCACTCGCTAGCAGGTACTCAATTTCTCGCTATTTACAACTTCTAGTAACTGTGTACATTCATTCCTACAGCTTCAAAGCTGCCACCGCTACCTCTCCTGTATCAGTTCTAACCACATCTACGAAATACTTTTTGCCGTGCAAGGTAGGGCATTGTCAGGTTCTGGGATTCAAACGTGGATAAGTTTGGTGTGTGTGTCGGGGGGGAAATATTCAGCCCAACACAATGATTTGTATTTTGTTCTCCAGTATCAAAGTCAGAAGGCTCATTAGTTTTCTAATCCCTTTTCTATTACTTTGAAAGTAAAATGGTAATTAAGAAACATGAAGTAACTTGAAGCCCATATAGATGTTACCTGAATCCTCAGGTCCCCCAATTTACCACTCTTAATTTGTGAATGGTGCATCAAACTTGATGCTGTGATTTCTACTGTACGGGTTCTTTTCTATTATAGGTCACACAGGAATATTGCAAAAAAAAAATGTGATTGGGGCTGGGGAGATGGCTCAGAAGTTAGTACTCACTACTCTTGCAGAGGACCTAGGTTTTGTTCCCAGTACCCATGTGTTGGCTCAAGGCTGCCTGTACCTCTGGTTTAAGGGGACCCAACACCCTTTTCTGTCCTCCTCAGGTTCTAAGCTATATGATGCACATACAGCGAAGGAAACACCCCCATATATTCTAAAAGCAACTTCAATGATCTTTCCATGGGAGAAGTAGCAAATAATTTTGAGAATGTACTTTAAATCATTGTGATTTTATTAGTGTGCTCCTTTGGTACACTAACAGAAGGCCCAAGTAGGAGGAACTGAAGTAATGATGTTTATGTTTTGTTGTATAACCAGGGATGGGAAGGTCAATTTATATTTCTGATTGATTTAGTTGCTCAAAAGCTTTTATAGGGTATTTGTGCTTTCTGTCTACAGGCAGTACTATCTTCAGAACATCAGCAATATCTTTCTAATCTCCAGGAGTCTTTTCCTCAGGGCCAATTTGTCATGATTTACCCATGTGATTTTTTCCCCCTTTTACAGAACAGACAGGAAAAAAACTACAGTTAGTGTTTTATTTTTATTGCCAAAAGTGAATTCTATCAAAAAAGTAGCTATAGGGATGGGGATATGGCTTAATAGGTAATCTCAGTGATGGGGAGCCAGAGATAACAGGGTCCCTGAGGCTTGCTAGTCAGTCAGTCTAGCATAAATGCTGATTCCCAGGTCTCAGGGAGAGAGTCACTCTTAAAAACTAACAATGTGAGCAATTGAGGAAGACACCAATATTGATCTCTGGCCTCCACTGGGGTGATTGGCTGCATAGTCTGAGCCTCTTGGGGGAAGATTATCAGCTAAGTGTGGCATAACTTTATTTAAACTATATGTATGTGTACGTGTGTTTCAGAAAACCATAGGAAAACATAATGTAAGCTTATTTACATGTGTGTTCATCTTTATAGAATCTATCCTTAAGTTTATTTATATGGTTGTGAAGGAAAAAATGAAGTAGAGATAGTGTTAAAATAAATTAGCCAATTATTTCAAATAAAATCTTTTAACTATTTTATTGAAACCCACAGCTTTTGCTTTTTAAACATGCTTGATCTGGTTTTAGGCTATGCATATGTATAAGGCATCCTCGCTCAAGTAGGTTTTGTTTGTTTGCTCCTTTTTGAAACAAGGTCTCATTTATGAAACTTAGGATGGACTCTACAGAACTCACAACTCTCCTACTTCAGCTTCTAGAGTAATGGGATTGCAGATATATAACAGATACCAGCAATTTTTAAAAAGCTATTTTACTCGAAATATTTTGTTTGTTTACATTTTGTGGCAATGGTTTAAATGGAATCTCTCTGCAGTCCAGGCTGGCCTAGAACTCATGTTCTCTTGTCTCAGCCTCATAAGTAGTAGGATTACAAGTAGATCTCAAATTAGTGTTGGGAACTATTACCTAATAAAGCATTTAAAAACATTTTATAAATGATTTTGAATTCTATCTAGTGATGAACTAAGGACCAAGCATCAACCTTTTCACTAACAATGTTGACAAAAATTGGGAGGACAGTAAAAGGTGGCATTTGAATCAGTTTCCCAGCTGGTGCTGAAAAGATGTGGGCAGGCCAAGAAATAAGATAATTAGATTCCATGGCATGCCACTGTGGGGAAATCTGGTAAGAAATCATACTTTGGGGATTTCTGCAAGGGTGGACAAATGAAAATACAGCTACAAAACTGTGTCAGTAAGAGACAAGATGAAAACTGAGCTCTGTCCTGCATTGCTAGGGGCTCAAGACAATGAGCAATAATTCAACTAAGCCCCCATCCCCTCAGAAAAATTATCCTACCTGTGGGCAAATATTATACACTGTTGTGGTGTTCTCCTGTCCTGTGGTACCTTAGAAATTCCTCTCTATGAAATCTAAGAAATGCACTTAATTAAAAAAAATTACCAACCTTTACATAATGCTAATCATGTAGACACTCCCACAAATTCATAGTTATATGAACCTCAATAAAAATTGTTCAGAAAGAAAAAAAAAAGAAATCGTACTTTGGGTTGAAAAGACCTTGAGAATTAAAGGCTAAGAAGAAAACACTAGAGCTTGGCTGAAAAGTTACCAACGCTCAGTATTACATCACTGTAGCCTCTGCAATTGGATTAAGGTGGTCTGAATCTGCTGATGCCTCTGGGCAGCTGCTATAAAACAAAACAAAACTAAACAAAACCATTCTTTCTGGATGATGTTTCTGGATAAAACATTAGCAAAAAGGCTAAAAGTTAGATATGTATTTTTCACATACATTCGTCAATAAAACACAAGTAGGTACATGAAGAAACAAAGCCACATTATCATAACCAGGGACAAGGGAAAGTGCGCATTAAGGATCTAGAAGGTACAATTTTTTTCAAAGAGACTTTAAAATAGCTGTTTAATGTACTCAAAAATATAAAAGAGAAAGCTGATCATTTTATTAAACAACTGGAAACTATTTTAAATGGAGTTTCCAGAAGGAGAACTACACTAACAACAAATAAACACAACTCCAGTTGAAACAAAGCTGAAGGTTTAACTGGAGAGTTTTTGAAAGTTGTTCTAGGGGTTGGACAGACAGCTCCGTGGTTAAGAGCACTTGTTGCTCTTGCAAAAGACCCAAGTTCAGTTCCCATCACCCATCTAGTGACACATAACCCCCTGCGACCCCAGTTCCAAAGGATTCAATGACCTCCTCTGAACTATGTGGGCACCAGGCATTCACGTGATACATAAATCTGGTGCATAAGGGTAGTCAGACAAAATACTCATACATAAAAATTGATTCGTATTAAGTGTCACATGCACCTTTAATCTCAGCATGGGGGGTGGGTAGAGTCAGCCATATTTCTGTGAGTTTGAGGCCAGCCTGTTCTACCTACAATATTCAATGCTAATGCCAGTTATTTGCTATCGACACCTTCTGGAAAAGGGGAAACCAGTTTTCTTCAATAGACTGTCACTGGGTATATCAAACACACTCTAGGACAGGCCCCATGCTGAGGAATAGTTTACCAACACAAACGGTATTCTGTATTTATATGTGTGCTTTGGGGGTTTGTTTCATTGTCTTATTGGTGTTCTTAAGTTTGTTTATTTTGATTTTTCATTTTTGGTTGTTTGTATTGTGAGAGAGATAGAAATAGAAATAGAGAGGCAGAGAGCATGCTGCTTAGTAGGTAGAGCAGTGGGGAAGATCTGAGAAAACTTGAGGAAAGAGAAAATGTCTGATCAATATCCTGTATGAAAAGATATTTAATAAAAAATTTTAAATTTGTTTGAATAAGATATTCAAAATGAAGCAGAGATTTAACTAAGTGTGAAATTTGCAAGTGGAGAGACACTACCATGGGCACACTTAGTATACACAATTGGATTTCATACAAAAGAAGAAAAAGACTGCACAAAAGCAATATTGTAACATTCTTCAAAAACTGGTAGAAGAATTTTATTAATCATATTCTTCATAAGAAGACTGTAATAGTCAAAAAGATTTCCTTCCAGTGTTAGTTGCTTATCTTGTTTCTGGGGCAAGATAACCTGAGAAAAAGAACTTTCAGAGAGTGAGTTTCTTAACAGTTCCAGGTTATAGTCCATTATGGTAGGTACCTCCTGGTGGCAGGGACTTCAGCTGTTCACCTGCATCCACAATCAGGAAGCAGAAACTAATATTCATGCTTCACTTGCTTTCTCCCTTTTTATCCAGCTAAAGATCTCAGGACATGGAATGGTGCCACTCACCTCAGTCAATATAATATAGATGGTCCCTCCCAGGCATACCTACCTAATGGCTTATCTACAGGTGATTTACAGCCTGTCAAATTGATGATATTTAACTATAGCTCTAGGATTGATTTGTGTGTGTGTGTGTGTGTGTGTGTGTGTCGGGGGAGGGGGGTTCTGTGGTTATATGAGGTTTACAAAGAATAGCACAGAAACTTGATCTCCTTTTCCCATTCAGTATCCATGCCTTACCCAGGTGTACATCGTATCTTATAGATGCTCTAGTCATCCTTATTTCAGGTTGTAGTATAATCAATTGATTCCCATATTTAGATGATACAATAACTGATAGACCTTCTGTATATCAAGGGACACATTTCAGGCTCCATATCTATTACATTTCTGGAAATCATTCAATTACAGGTCCAAACAATCTCATTAATGTAATGGAACAGTGTAATAATAATGCTCAACTATTAAACATGAGGAACTCCTTTCTCTAACCTGCTATGAAGAATTCCTTGTTCTTTAATTCAGTTTATTCATGCTCTTAATGTACATTTTCCATATGTATGATTTCCAAAGCTATAATAACATTCCAGATGGCCCTGTAAGCTTTATTAGAAGCTTTATTATTATAGAGACTGTGTCCCACCAGACACCTTCATTTCCTGGCCTTCCACCTACATTTCCTTCTCTGGTGCTGAAATAAGCAATAGTGATACCATTTCATACAGTGACTATCTTATACTACATTCCTATTAAAAAAGAATACTAACCAAAGCCAGTCAAAATGGCTAAGGTGGGTAATTACCAGCAATAGGGAAATGAAAGCAAAGGGATTGTCATGAATTTGAGAACAGCCCGGGCCATATAATGAGTTATAGTACAGCCTGGGATACTTAGATAATACTGTCTCAAGGAAACCAAAGCCATATATATGAACAAACCAATTTTAGAGCTCTATTCTGAGTGTCCACTTCCTTGGATTAGTCAGGGTTCTCCAAAGAAACGGAAATAATAGGACATAAGAATAGTGACTTTTTTTTCAGGGAATGTAACAAATTCAAGTGGTTTCTAACAACAGTAACAAAGAAATATATGTATTTGGAATTAATAAAGTTATTTACAGGCTGTAGTTAAACAATTTCGGACATAAAGAACAGTAATTCTGTAGTTTTTCAGTTCATTAGTCTGGCTACTTTAGCTGGTCTGCACTCTGCACTGGGATGTATTGGAAGAAGTAAGGTCTAATACCAGCAGAAGAACATGTCTGAAGGATAGAAAAGCTTGCCAGTGATAATAGGGACAGGATTGCAGAAACTAAAACCTTCCTTCTTTCATGTCCTCTATGTGGGTTGTCATCAGAAGGTGTGGCCCAGATTTAAGGTGGAACTTCTTATCTCAAGTATAAAAATTTAGGGTGAGTCTTTTCACCTCAAGCGATTATCAGGTGAGGAAAACCCCTCACAGGTATGTTCAGTTGCTTGGGTTTTAGTTGTTTCCAGATGTAGTCAAGTTGACAACCAAGATTAGCTATCACAGAGCTACTAAAATCCATACAGGTCAAGGGCTAGAAGTATAGCTAGAAGTATTGCCTAGCATGAACTGCTCTGAGTTCAATCTCATGTAATGCGCACACACACACACACACACACACACACACACACACACACAGAGAGAGAGAGAGAGAGAGAGAGAGAGAATTATTCTAGAGTAGAAAGTAGGGCAGACTGTACAGAGAAGGACAAAAAAGGGCATAGTATGAATGAATCTGTATTCATGGTCCCCCAGATCACTAAGAACCCCAAATGAAGTGACTAAAATAAAACATATATTTGTCACATCACAGTAAAGGAAAAAATCAAAGGAAAAGAAAAATTATAAAAGTGTACCCTCAAGCAAGCTACTTCAATTGCTTTTTAATTATTTTAAGAATGAAACATGGAGACTGTTTGACTTCCTAGACAAACCAGGTGTTGGATTTCAAAAATGCCTTCAAAACACAGAAACTTATTAGAGTATTGATTTAGCAAAAAATATCCTTAAAAATAAATAATAAATAAAAATTGTCTACAAGTAAACATGGAGAGCATCAGTTATAAGCAGGAATACTCTACAAGGAACACGAAAATCTATGCTTTTGTCTAAATACAAATGATCCTAAATAGAAACTTGAGATATATAAAAACTGAGCCGATAAAAAAGCGGGGGTAAATCTTTATATAAACAAATATCTTATAAAATATGGAGTTCACAGTGTATACTAAACTAAAGCACAGGATAATAGAGCTTATAAGTTGATACACAGATACATTGAATTAAATTGTTGAATACATTTTTCATTGTCCAGGAAATGGGTAAAACTACCAGGCAATATTCAACCATGATGAGATAAAGATATTATGCAGGATAATCACTAATGGAAAATACTTTTAAGTGTTTAGTTACCACAATAACAAACTATGCAAATATAATGTTAAAAATACCCAACTGAAGAAAGCCCCAAAGACAGGTGGGGAGGAGCATAAGAGTATAGTATATGTGAAATGAATAGCTGGGTGTCTAATTTCAAGTATTACAAGGATAATCAAATCAATACACACAGATCATCAATGCACACAGATCATGTGTTCCACTTACATGACCAAGGACAGAATGAAATCTAATCCAGCTATATGCCATTTACAAAAGTCTCTCTCTCTCTCTCTCTCTCTCTCTCTCTCTCTCACACACACACACACACACACACACACACACACACAAACAAACACAGAAACACACTCACACACACAAACTTATACACAGACAAGAATCAAGGCTGCAGAAAAGGTTAAAGTAAAAACCATAAAAAGTTATACCACAGTATTTGTTCAAAGCTGTAGTGTAACAGTACTTTTAGTGACTTTGTTTGGTTCCTTTATCTACCTCCTTACTCCACTGTATCCCTTCTAACCCCACAACACTAGGTAGGAAAGAAAGAAGTTTAGAGGGGCAAGGCCCCAGAGATCTTATTAGACTACATCCTGTTAATTAGGGGCATGTTCCTTGTACTTTGGGGCAAGCCTAACTTCATTGCCAGGTTATCTCCAACCAGCAACCCAGCAACCCAGCAACCCAGCAACCCAGCAACCCAGCAACCCAGCAACCCAGCAACCCAGCAACCCAGCAACCCAGCAACCCAGCAACCCAGCAACCCAGTAACCCAGCAACTGCAACTGCAACAACAGAAACAACAGCAATGTGGGAGAGGGTGGGTGGGGAATGCAGCAACAGCAGCAGCAGCAGCCTCTGGGGCTCTGGCAGTTTTACACCCTCAAGAGTCCCCAGAACTCCAAACATAAACTATCTCAGCTGGCAAAGTCATGCTCCTGCCAGAGCATGAGACAAATCATAGTCAGCTGCTGTGGACGATCTGAAACAGCTCCATATCCCACACTCAAACAAAAATATTCACATAACATTTTTGTGTTCTTAAAGAAACCAAAATTCTCACTATACTGTAGGACAAAAGTAGAAATAAACAACAACAACAAAAAAAACCCTGCTACACGAAAGGAGACATTTTGTAATAATGTTTCAGTTCATTAGATGGGAATAGTAGCCTCAAATTTTTGGTAGGTAATGCACTTCAAAATATGAGAAGTAGAAAATAATAGAGTAAAAAGACAAAACTGATAAATTCATAGTATTATGACTCTTTTCTTTTGGTGGAAAATTTTGTGTACTGTGAGTTTCTTAGTAAGTTTCTTAAAATAAGAGTCAAGAGGAAACACTTCTTGAGTACTTGAACTTTTATTCATGCCACAATGTATGTGGTAAAATCAGGATGACTTGAGGGTATTGCTTTTCTCTCCACCATGTGGGTCCCAGGGCTAAAACTCAAGGGTAGTGTCAAAACAATTTTAGCTGCTGAGCCATCTCAGCAGTGCTAGTATGAGATGTTTTAGTGACATAATGTCAACAGGTAACAAAACAAGCAAGCCAAAACACATCAGAAAAAGAATAAAGATTTGATTGGCGCAATCACTGTGTTTTATTTGACACATGCAGAACTCTGAATACAACAGAAGAAAACATATTTTTGAAGTACAAAAAGTTACTCGAACTAGATTATCTTGCCAGAGCATTTAATCAGCTTTATTTTTATAAACATCTTCAATCTAGTGATAGATAGGTAAGTTTTATAGCTGTCAGCCCTTCATTGTTATACTATAAATATGTACATATTCCCATGAAAAATATGAAAATATTTATTTGCCCCAATACTAGCCATATTTTAGTTTGTTTTAAATGTATCTGAGAATTTCATACATTTGTACGCTGTGTTTACATCACTTCCACCCCTTACTCTCCCCTTCTAACTCCTCCATATCACCCCCTCTTTAGTTCATGACCTCTTCTATAATTACATGTGACATTTACACAGTCCACTAATAAGCATTGTGTTTATTTGCATGTGTTCAGGGCTCACCACTTAGCATTGGTGATTGTTTCTAAAATACTTCTCCCTCCCTCAGTAGTTATTGACCCCCTATAGCTATGGCTCTCAGCCTTCCTAATGCTGAGGCCCTTTAATAACAGTTCCACATATTGTGGTGACCCCCCAACTATCAACTTATTTTTGTTGTTACTTCATAACCATAGGTTATGAGAACTCTCAACTGATAGCTATCCATCTATGGTGGAACCTTGTGAAAGTTTTCTCCATCCATGCTAACCTGCTGACTGGTGTGATCTTTGCAGGGCTTATGAAAGCAACACTATCCTTTAGAATTCAGGAGTACATCAACCTTGTCCTATTCAGAAGACAGTATTTCTCAGCAGCTGTGCCAGTCTTCAGGCTGTTACAATGTTTTCACCTTGTCTTTCATGACGTCCTCTGAGATGTAGGGGTAGCAGACAGAGATGTTCCACTTGAGGCTAGGCACCCCACAGTCACTTAATCTCTGCTTAACCAGCTATTGTTCTCTCTAATTGGCTACCTATGCTACAAAACTAACTTCTCTTATAAGAGGGAAAATAGCACTTATCCATGGATATAAGGATAAGTATTTGTGAGTCAGGTAGAAACCACACTACTTTAGTAACATGGCAGTATTGTGTTCGGTTTTAAGGCCCATGACCTCTTTGGAGGGAAAGGGAAGGTAATAAAATGGGAGAGAGAATGAGGAGGAATAAATAACACTACTGATGTTTGCAAAAGCAATAGAAAAATCTATCATTTTATAAGCTTCTTACATATGCATATACTCTATACATAAATATGCACATATGCATATACATATATGTGCATATTTAATTGAGCTAATTTATTAATGTATGTGGTGGAATAATGCCTGTACCAGGAATCATAGGCAAGGGATATTAACCTTTAAGTTATTGGTCAGATGTTACAAGAGACTCCCAAGTAATTTTATTACCATTGCTCTTGGTTGCCTGCCACAACCTCATGACTGAAGACAGCACATACTTCAGTCCCAGGACTTGGAAGAACCACTCTGGTAACCTCTCATGGTGTTGGAAGGTGCTGCCCAGCTAGAAAGCCCAAGAGCCACAACAATGACCACGCTGGCATGATAACCCAATGATTTGGGCTTGTTGAGATAGGGTTTCACACTGTAGCTCAAGTTGGAGCAGAAATCAGGGTGTATCCCAGGTTTGCCCCAGACTCATGTCAGTCTTCCTAATACCTGGATCACCACTGTGATCCGCCATGCCCATGTGGGACTCTTTATCTTTGAGAACATGGGTTCATTTATCAAGATACAAGATACAACTTAAGAAATAACTGTGTGTGTGTGTGGGGGGGGGGGTAATTGTTGTATTTTGATCTTTGTTTCCTTTTTTTGAGAAAGAATTTAAAGTTTTGTGGATAGGAAGGAAGAGAGAATTTGGAAGGACCTGGAGGAGGGGAAGAATACAAGAATATTTAATTTAAATTATTAATAAAATTTAAAATATTTAAATTTTAAAAATGCTTTAAATGACAAAAATATAATAATAAGCAATTAAGGCATCTTATATTTGAATATCATTGAATTGTCACCATGCAGTTGGCTGAGGGGTCTGTTGCCTTCGTTGGGCCCACATTTGCAACACCAGAGAATGGAGCACAGAACCTAGATGGCTCTGAGTGTAAACAATGTGCTTAGATGTCCAGGGAAAGACCTTTTAAACCAATAACTTTGGGCTAACCAGAGCCACTGGTTTCTGCACATCACAGCCCTGCCTTGTGAACTAATCAGGGTCATTGAGGTTAGTGTTTTTGACCAATCATAGACTTACCCCTTAGCAGCCATAACAATCTCTCTGCTAGGTCACATGCCAATACCTAGCAATTGATAGATAGCACAGTAAACTCAATGGTATTTTAGAGGGTTTAGTATTTTTTTTTGGTCTCACGTTCTTTTGGGCATTTTTAAAATTTTATTTGTCTTTTGCTTGTGTATTATGGTTTTTGATTTTGTGTTTTTATGGAGTGTGTATATGTACTTCTCGTGCTTTTCTTTTTTTTTTTTAATTCTAGTGTGTTTTATTTGCATGTTTGTTTCCTAATAGAGAGAACAACAGCATAGAGTTGGATTGGGGAAGTGGGGAAGATCTCAGAGGAGATGGTGCAAGGGAAACTGTGATCCGAATACAGAATATATTTTATGAGAAAATTTTATTTTCTATAAAAATACATCCAATACTAAAACAGAACAAAACTGTTTCTCTGATAGACCCCTGGAGGAAATGCTCCCTTTCTGGACAAGCTAGAAACAGCAGGGTCATCTAGAGTTCATTATAGACTGATAGCAAACACTCTGGTAGGAATACCTTCTAACAACCTTGATTAGAGCTGTGCCTTCAGCGGCCCAGGAAATCAACTGCAGTCTTTTGCCTATTTGTCTCAAAGAGTCCTTGGGGTATTCAAGATAGTAGATGCTAGCATTAGGGTAGTCCAGCTGGCTGTTAGATTGATAGTCCTTTTGCTCAAGGCAGCCCAGTCAGCAAGAGAATTCAGTTACTGCTAATTAAGAAAAACAAGTTGTTCTATCCCTAGCTTCTTTACTTGTTTACCGGAATATAAGCATCAGACATGGGCTTACAATATAGACCTTAAAAGATCATCATTAATACTGACAGTGATTTTTTTTTTTTACAAAGAATTAATCTGTATGGATATTTTGCCTACATGTCTATGCCCAGACTTACCTTGTGCATGCATACCTCATGCCAGAAGAGACCAAAAGATGGCATTGGATGCTCTGGACTGCAATTAGAAATGGTTGTGAGCTGCCAAATAGGTTCTGGGAATTGAACTTAGGTCCTTTGGAAGACCAACCAGTACTTTCAACCGTGGAGACATTTCTTTAGCCCCTCTGACAATTATTTTAACAGAAGATTATCATATGTTATGTTAATATTGATTTTTTTCCATTTTTAAATTCTAAATTTATTTTCTTACAGGTTCTGCTCCATGCTGTCAACTGGTATAATCCTCCTGTTCTTTGGATATTGGCTATTGTACTGAAGCCTTGCAGAATACTACTGAGGGGCCAAACCTACTCCATCTTGGAACTAGCCTCCATCTTAAAAGAAAAAAACCCTGAAAACTTGACCTGCAACAGAACCCAAGTTGCACCCAAGTACCAGGAAGGACCTCACGGCTTGTCCTTGGCTAGAGTTCCTCCCTAGCTACTTCCTAGCAACAGTTAATCAAAGATTAGCCTGATTGATTCAGATCTATTTTTAGATCTTTTGTGATTGTATAAGGTCTTGCTTCAGAGCACCCACCTGTTGGCTTATAACAGTCATTCAGTTAGATGTTTGCCAGGATGGACAAACCCTCACTTGCTTCCATTTTCTATAAAACCTTGTCCTGGTGAGAGTTTTAGGCTGCTTCACCAAACCATCCTGAGGGTTGGCGGTGAGTAATCCCAAACTTGAGTTTGTAATAAAGAGACCCTAATGTGATTAAATTGGACTCGGCTTCTTGGTGGCCTTCTGGGGTTCATGAACACTTCCCGGCACTTCTTCCATGCCTTTAAAATATCTGGTCCCAGTATGACAAAAATGAGTTTTGTTCCACTGCACATAATCATTATTATAGAAGAGCTGCAAAGTCATACAATTTTTCTAATACTCAAACTAAATATCAAGAGCAGAACAGTAATTTTAAATTACCTGACTTAAGGAGACCATGAATAAACAATGGAAAAGGAAGTAGAAGATATAAATGGAACAGGAAGAGGCTATGCTGAGATAGGCTTTCTTTCATTTCAAAATCACTAATCACTAATCACTAATGGCAGCGTGGGAGGAGAAATGTCCTGACAATGAAGATAGCTATGCTACAGAATTAGTCTTTAGAGTATTGAAAAGAGAAAGATTGTAACCTTGACTGTAAACTGGAGTCAGAAAGAGAGAGTTTTAAAATGCCTATTCTAGGGATGAAGAGATGGCTCAGTGTTTAAGAGCACTTGATTCTCTAGTAGAGGGCACAGGTTCCCAGTACCCAAATGTACCCTACTTCACAACAGACTGTTTTCAGTACTAGGGGATGAAAGACACTCTTTTGGCCTCTGGTGGCACCAGCATACACATGGTCCACAGACAAATGTGAGGGCAAAACACCCACACATAAAGCATATTAAATATTTAAAAGCTATTCCAAATTCTACTTTTTAAGATTCTGAATCAGTAGTTTTTTAAAAAAATATCTTCCCTGGATGAATGATTATACTGTGCAGTCAGGGTTGAGGCCCCATGGTACCAAGAATTTTCTGCTTCCATTTGTCATTAAAATAATGTCTATTTATACATGCCATTGATTGACTCTCCCTCTCTCTCTCTCTCTCTCTCTCTCTCTCTCTCTCTCTCTGACTCTCTCTCTCTCTCTCTCTCTCTCTCTCTCTCTCTCTCTCTCTCTCTTTCTGTGTGTGTGTGTGTGTGTGTGTGTGTGTCCAAACAAGATCAACCAGAAAACCAGGACTGAAATCTCCCTGGAAGGTTTTAAACATTTGTACCTCTGTGATAGGCTTTTAAAGCATTTTTAGGGGAGACACTGGAGTTCAAAGCTGTGTGAACAGTGGTGAATCAAAAACTATATAGGATATTTAGATCAAGGTTCAAATGAAATCAAAGAAAGAAAATAACTAAAATGATGGTTTAGAGGAAAGGAGCAAGGAAAAGAAAGTTTGATGATCGAAAATAAAATACTTTTGAGGTCAACATGTGATCAAGTGTTAGTCAACTTCTATTATCATTATCATTATTATTATTATTTTATTATATTTGCCTTTATGTTTTCTGTGGCTCTTTGCTTTATGTTTTGATATGAGTGAGTAGAGACAGGTGTGTGCAAAGCCTTAAGTAGGATAGCATGGTTGACAACTCAGGTAAGAGAAATTAAATAGTGACTTTGTGGACTGGTGGGGCGGGGCTGCATAAAGAGAACCTTTCCACCTTGGCTGATCCTTTACCTTGAGCCTCAGGAGACATCTGTCTGCATCCTTACCTGTCCCCTTCTTTGCCATAAATTTTACTATAACTAATCATTTGTTCATGTAGAAAGGAGCAAAATGACATTTATGCCTCCAGCAACTTCTGCATGTTTACACAGTATAAATACATGATAAAAATAAGCATATCTTTAGCTAAGGTTTAGAGCTTTACCCAAATTTTCATTTGTGTGTATATTTTATTCTTTAAAAAGTTGCAAAAAGCTTTTAGAATTATTGTAATTTAAAATATCTTCTGACTATTGTAGGCTCTATTTAATACACACATTACATGTTTTAAATAAATACCAAGACTCAGAGTATTTTTCCTTTGAAGAGGAAAGAAAACCTCCCCTTTCTTATTTAGTCTCTGATTTTGAGTGGCAAGAAACACTTTGGCTCAGACTGTACAATCTGACCCCATTTGCCCATGATAGTCCTATATCATCCTGAAGGGACTACAAGCCACTTGAAAAAAGAAATGTGCTGTACGAATCAGTTCAGTTCTCTTCCAGGAAAGGAACAGGTGCAAGGAGACCCATTCGGCCTCACTCAGCGCTTAATTTTTTGTAATTCTTCCACCATGCCTCGTGAAGGACGTTTTCGGTGCTTTGGAAGAGATGTAGCAATGTATTTACAAGTATAAAATGGGTTCATTAAGTTGACTCATCTACTCATCAAAAATCTGCAGCTTTATGAGAGGAAATCAGTTATTGTCAAAGTTTATATGCTAATGACCCTCTTCATAGTCAAAGCACACTTAAAATTCTTATTCATAGGCCAGATGAGGACTTAGAAATACTGAATTTTAACACAAAGTGCCTTTCCCCCATTTTTTGGATGGGGAGAAAGAAGAGTGAATTTGAACAAAATGAGCATTTGAATCATGGTGTCCACACAAAACGGAGCCCCAGCTTCTATAATACAGGCTTCAGCACTAATTTCAAAATGCATCATCAAAGAGTAGTGTACATAGACTGACTTCAGCTTACATTAGCAGGCTTGGTAAATTTCCATCCTAACAAGCATTATTGTGCTTCATCTTCCATAGATAATGGTATAGATACTGGTCAACATGCTGGGGAAACATGATTAAACAAACTTCTGATTTCTCAATAAATCATTGTAAGATAAAATTTGGGGATGTGTGTTGACTGAAATGCTCAAGTCACCAAGGATCTTCCACACATAGACATAGAGAGGACTTGAAAAAAATAATACAAGCTCTTTAGGACGTCTTTTCTGTCCAGTATAGAGATAACAGTCTGGCCTCTATTTTTATCCCTGATTAATTCTTGGTGTAATGGAGGATTTAGACGATTGAGATTGTCTGGTTTTGTTGCTTTTCACTGAGATCACCTCTTCCAGACTCATTGACCGTTTTGGCTATTTCTTTTAGGAATCACCATAAAAGGTGGAAAGGGAAATCTTTTCTGATTCTGGGGAAAAATAGCTCTTCTGCAAGGTCTCTACTGGTTTCCATCTCCAGTGAGGTTCATGGGCATTATGGGGTTATCTGATGATTAACTGATTAGCTCAGCTCTGCTTTGTTGTCTTTTCAAACACTCATCTACTTTACAGCCCTTTAGCTCTAAAACATTCTTGTCACCATCAGCCTATACCTTTCACTTGACCGCAAAACTGAACCTAGCACGTGCGGTGTGGGCTCTTTGAATTAGGTGAGAGAACACACACGACTATCTATTCTGTTTATCTTAATACTTGATACTATGCTTCCCCTCTCACCCAGGACACAAAACCAATTATTTCCCATCTTGTTGCAAGGTCGCTCCTTCGGAGAATGGTAGACAGTCTTTACTTGAGTCAACGAAGCTTTGATGCTACCAGCAGATTTGCTTGCATTTGTTTCACCATTCTAAGAGAGTTCATCTTGAGTTGTAAGTGCCTAGAGACTGAGTGAAGCACATCTTTGAGTGCAATCTGCCCACGGTGGATTTTGAGGACAAGATTAATTTAGGAAGGAAGACTAGCCTTCCACATGTGTGGCCCTATCCCATCCACCAATAGCCCAGGTGGGAAAAAAAAGGGTGGAACAGGAGAGATCTCAGGAGGGCAAGTATTTTCTTTCTCTGACTGTAGGCTAAGGAGGTATGAGCTGCTTTGATTAATTATGCCCTCTCTCCATACTGAACCTACTGAGGGAAATTGCTTGGGGCTATGAGCACAAGAAATAATTCTCCCTTTTGCGGTGTATTTTAGTTTATAGTTCTGGTCCAGAGTTTCATTAACATAATTCCAAACTCATTGCCTAGTCTATAGCTTCATATACTGGTCAAGTTGAGGACATTCACACAATGCCCTAGTGCCAAGGGACTGCTAATGTGAAAATAATCTAATATGCCCAGAGTAATATTATCAGAAAGTTAAATGTTAAAATAATTTTAAAAGAAAACTGTACAGGAAAAATTCTCAATAGACTTTGACTTACTCTATGACATATATTGGAGCGTCCCTTTGTATATGTTAGATAAAAATGGTATGGTTGAATTTAGCATGTTTTTCTAAAAGTAAAAGAATGAAACCATTAATATAGTAAATAAAAATGAATTCAGAAAGGGTCACCTCCAAAACCATATCACATGCTTATGAGGTAAAAGGCTCATTTAGGGTCCATCCTTCAGAGATTATACTTCAGGTTCATATTAAATGAGTCATTCATTTTCAGATAGAACATACCATGTTATGACTCCCTTCTGAAGAGAGGAACAGGAGGAAGAAACAGTCTAAGAATCTGGCCATGTGTCACCTTCTATTCACATAGTCTAAAACAAATTTCAATGTGACTGTTTGGTAGACTAATCTTTTTCTGGCACAAAGTTGAATTCACGGTACTCATACTGAAAAATTCATTTCAGTACCTGATTTGGGTGGCTTGCTATGTTCTCACTGTATTCAAGATGTTAAAGAATGGGAGGGGTTAGGAGGGGGTGTTTGCATGGGTTGAATCTTGGGAAGGGTAGGATATAGTAAGCAGAGTAAGAAGGCAGACATGCACAGAAGGGTAACAATAGGAGCGAGAGTATGGAGGAATGAGAAGGCCCAGCATGTGTAAACAAGCGCAGCTGTTTCAGCCTGGCACAGTGGCACAAGCTTGAAGTCCTCAGAAAAGCAAGAGAATTGTTCGAGCCCGGGAGGAACATAGCAAGATTCTATCTCCAAAAATGAGGGAGTATTCCAATTTTGCTAAAGAAAGGGATGGCAGCTACAGAGATTTAAATTTAGCATACACACGAGTGCACAGACAGACACACATGTGCACACACACACACACACACACACACACACATGTTTCCCCATATTCTATACTTAGAAATACACGTAGAGATAAAATAATGTACAAAGAGGGACAAACATTAATGGTTGCCAGGAGGTGAAAAGATACAAGGTTTGTTTTGTTCCTGAGAACTAAGTAAGGCCAGATTGCAAATTTGTAGTGGTGAATACTGGGACTTGTACAATTTCTCTAGAAAGGCCTCATAATTCCTGCCTTGGAGTAGGTGGAGAGTGGAGGCTATTTAGTTTACAACGTTTCCATGCAGCGTGATGGACTGAAGGCAAAAGATAGTGAAAACTAACGGACCACACCAAGAAGTTGTGTGACTGCGACTGGATGGACCAGCTGTGGGCAGCAAAAGCCTTACCATATACAGATTTAAATAAGAGTTGGTTTTTGTCATATGACAAAATGCCTGAGAAAGGGATCTAGGTCATGCTGCAAGTCTGATATCATTATTGTCACATCACTATATTCTTCTTCCTCCTCCTTGTTACCTGGCTTGGATGTTTGTTGTTGCATTATCAACTCCTGGACAAGGGCGTGGTCTCTCCTGCATTCTGAGCACTGAGAAGGAAGGAGTTCAGGGCTTTCTCTTTAGGAGGGATGGAGGGAGCCTTTCTCGGGGGCTTTTATAACTTCTTTTGACAGAGCTGTGTCACATCACCTCTCTTGTGACATTTCAAGAAAAAGAAGGAAATGGGGATAGAAACTTAGAGTAAAATTGGGGCTTGAGTTGGAGCCATGTAAAACGCTAGTGCTATTAAGAAGCAGTATGTCTCAGCACAGCTTACATGTATAGTGAAAACCAGTCCTGTTGCATATGTCTAAAACCTGAAAAGGAAAATTAGCCGGGCGGTGGTGGCGCACGCCTTTAATCCCAGCACTTGGGAGGCAGAGGCAGGCAGATTTCTGAGTTCGAGGCCAGCCTGGTCTACAGAGTGAGTTCCAGGATAGAGAGGGTTATACAGAGAAACCTTGTCGCGGGGAAAAAAAAAAAGGAAAATTAATCAGAAAAGCACCAAACAAAATTAGGTAACAGGCTCAAGAGAAAAACAATAACTAATATATCAGTTATATCTTGTTTTAAAATCATCCTAAAATATCATACCTCTAGTAACTACCAGCTGTAAATTCTTCTGAGAAAGCTCTTGGTTTGACTGCGTAATCTGGGTTTTCCTATTAGATCTGTGCTCTGCTGATGTTATACATTTGATGTCAGCTGGCTAATTATCTGGTAATGCTTGATCCAAGACATTCTTGGTCTCTCAACATGGTCCCAGAATTCTAGGTTGAATTTATTGCTTTCTAAACAAGGTATCCTAGCGATGCAAAGTCTCTTGTAACCTAAGCATTGGAGTAGAATTGAAACAATATATTATCTCGTATTTTGCAGTGAACAGGGCAAGTTACAAGGCTAGTTCAGAGAGTAAAAGTAAGTGAAGGGACTTTGGCTATTTGAAGAAGGAACACATATCTTATAATATAAGCAAATTTGATTTTTAGACACAAAGGGAGGGAACTGGAGCCTTTTACTTATAATCTATCACATTATTTTCTTGAATAATTATTGAAATTCATGGTTCTGTAAACACTATCTGCTTCTTATAGTTGAGCAATAAATGTTCATAGGTCAACTTATCTTAAACCAGTTAAAATAGATGATTTAAAATATCAGGGATGCTGGCTACTTTTAATCCTATCATTTGGCAGGCAAAGGCAGGTGAGTCATTGCAAGTTTGAGGCCAGTCTTGTCTATAGCCAGAATTTCAGGCCAGCCTGGCCTACATGGTAAGACTCTGTCTTAGAAAAAAAAAGTCAGGCATAGAGTATGGAGAGATTGCTGGGTGGTTAAGAACGTGTGGCTTTGCAGATGACAAAGTTCCCAGCACCCATATGGCAATTAACAGTCATCTGGAACTCCAGAGTATCTTAGGCCTTAGTCTGGCTTCCAACTGACACTACAAATACACAGTGCATAGACATGCATGCAGGCAAAATACCCAGACACATAAAATAAAAATAAAATTTAGTAAGAGGCCAGTGATGGTAGTAATAACTATGGGTGATATATGGCACTTAGAATTCTATATGGTTCAGTTCTTTTTCTCATATTGACATGGTGGCTCTAGTAGCGCTGAGTTCTTGTCATTTATTTTATGTTAAATTCCCTCACTTCATTCTAGTCACATAACGAAGTACAAAGTACAAATTCATCATTCAATTGTTTGGTTACATGTGCCTGGCTTAACAAACAACGTAGAGCTCAGGCAAACAGCGATGGGATTGAGGGATAAGAGCATTTTTGTGCATTCAATGATCCTTAACGCAGCTAAAACAATTAATCAAATCTAGTGTTCTCAAAGCTGTGACTGTCAATGGTTCTCCTGACTGGTTGTCCGCATCCAGAGCACACACATCTCCACCTGTGACAGCATAGATCTTCTTCCCTCTGTTCTTTCCTATTTCCTCCTTTCTAGTTAACTTTGTGTGAATGTAAGGTTAGAAGAGGGGAAATTGGAACCCTAAGCCTCTGGTCTGTATGAGGAAGTTTCTCAAGCAATGATGCTGTTATCAAGTTATGGGACCTGAAGAGGAACAGAACTCCCTTACCAGTGATGAACTTGCCTTATCAGTGATGAACTGGCATGGAGACCATGAAATGGAAGAGGTTTAAGCTCAGCGATATCTCTTTATGCAGCTTAAATTTTCCTTTGCAAACAGCTTTCTTTCCAGTGACACTTTTCATGCGAGAGTGTTAAAAAATGCCACCGACTCAGGCTTTTTTATTAACTTGTCAATGCATCCAAAGTGTTTCACAGAACCTCCAAGGGGATTTTCTTGTCTATTAAACCTACACGGTGCCACCATAGGCTTTTCTCCCTAATTAACAGTGACAGGTTCTTTTTAGTGGAAATATCCCACTCTCAAAGTACGAGAGGGAGCAGGTGGGTGGAAATGGATTTGGATCATTTGCTACACAAGCAGAGGGAAGCGAACAGTGTGCTAAGAGCTGTCTGGCTGCAGAGGGGATATTGAGCAAAGGGCCCCAGTCAGTGAAGTCAGATAAATCAGCAGTGAATCGGAGTGACACAGGTTGCTTACTCTTAAGGAACTGCACTATCTTGGAGTGAGATTTTTCTTCACCTTGAGACCACATTGCTGAGTCTACAATGCTAGTCTATTGTTTCCGGTATATGAGACTGTTCTGGGAGCTTTGGCATTACACTATGTACTTATTACCCATGCCATAGGAATCTTTGTTGGACAGAAGTTTTTGTTTTTGAGCAATCCCTGTAGTTTGTTTTCTCCTTTGATTCCATTGGTCTGTGTAGTCTTGAATTGAACTGTAGATACCGTTGAGTTCCTGCCCACTTCACCATGTCAATAAATCCAGATTTCCAGGGGATTGATCATGAATCTGTCTCAAATTCACCACAAATCTACTAATATAACCAAAGATGTGGCTCATATTCATAGAACACCCATAAAAGGATGCCAAAAATTGCATAGTGGCTCTTGCATGATTTGAGAGGACACACATTGCCTATCACCCAGATATTTACATGAAAAGCTTGTTGGAATATCCACAGTTAATATTATTGGAGTAAAGAATCTGTTCAGCAAGTTCCAAATTTCAAATAAAAGAATCCCCTGCAATGTTGCAAACATAATATCCAAATACTGAGAGTGCTTTTGGACTACTAGTTTTTTGATGTGGCATCTGTAGATCTCGGAAGTTTCCAGATCCATCTTTATGGCAAGATAATATAACCTGAAAAAACAAAACAATCACCAATATTCTTTAAGCTATTACAGATCTGAGATGCTAGGGGGAGTAAGATGAGACTTGGAGAGTCGCAGTCCAGCTCTGTTTATATGCAACTGAAACATGCTGGGCCGTGCACTGGGAAGAACATTTACATAGGGATTTTGAGAACTTGCTGGAAGGTGGAGGTAGACTAGGACTGATAGAGTCTTCTGGGGAGGTATGCTAGTGAGGATACTTGTATTTTCTCTTTTTAAATTCATGTATTCATTTCTATTAATTTCAGTGTGTCTGGTTTTACATGGAGGTCCTTGATCCACTTGGAGTGAAGTTTACTACATGGAGATAAGAATGGATCAATTCGCATTCTTCTGCATGCTGACCTCCAATTGAACCAGCACCGTTTGTTGAAAAGGCTATCTTTTTTCCACTGGATGTTTTTGGCTCCTTTGTCGAAGATCAAGTGACCATAGGTGTGTGGATTCATTTCTGGATCTTCAATTCTATTCCATTGGTCCATTTGCCTGTCACTGTGCCAATACCATGCAGTTTTTAACACTATTGCTCTGTAGTATTGCTTGAGGTAACTGATACTGATTCCCCCAGAATTTCTTTTGTTGTTGAGAATAGTTTTAGCTATCCTGTGTTTTTGTTATTCCAGATGAATTTGAGAATTGCTTTTTCTAACTCTGTGAAGAACTGAGCTGGGATTTTGATGGGGATTGCGTTGAATCTGTAGGTCACTTTTGGCAAGATGGCCATTTTAACTATATTAATCCTGCCAATCCACGAGCATGGAAGATTTTTCCATTTTCTGAGGTCTTCTTCGATTTCCTTCTTCAGTGACCTGAAGTTCTTGTCATATAGATATTTCACTTGTTTAAAAGAAACTGGGGAAGACCCTAGAGGACATGGGCAGGGGGGGGGGAAGTTCCTGAACAGATCACCAATAGCTTATGCTCTAAGATCAAGAATTGACAAATGGGACCTCATAAAATTATAAAGTTTCTGTAAGGCAAAGGACACTGTTAAAAGGACAAAACGGAGAAGGTACCATGAGGTGCTGAAAAAAAGGTATATTCTTTTGTTTTAGGATAGAATGTTCTATATATATCTGTTAAATCTAATTGGTCCAAAGCTTCAATTAGTTTCATTGTGTCCTTGTTTAGTTTCTGTTTTCCTGATCGGGTCCATTGAGGAAAGTGCAGTGTTGAAGTCACCCACAATTATTGTGTTAGGTGCAATGTGTGCTTTGAGTTTTAATAAAGTTTCTTTTATGAAAGAGGGTGCCCTTGCATTTGGAGCATAGATGTTCAGGATTGAGAGTTCTTCTTGTTGTATTTTTCCTTTGACCAGCAAGAAGTGTCCCTCAGAGTCTCTTTTGATGACTTTGGGTTGAAAGTCAATTTTATATGATATTAAAATGGCTACTCCAGCTTGTTTCCTGAGACCATTTGCTTGTAAAATTGTCTTCCAGCCTTTTACTCTAAGGTAGTGTTTGTCTTTGACCCTGAGGTGTGTTTCCTGTAAGCAGCAAAATGTAGGGTCCTGTTTACGTATCCAGTCAGTTAGTCTGTGTCTTTTTATTGGGGCATTAAGTCCATTGATGTTAAGAGATATTAAGGAATAGTGATTGTTACTTCCTATCATTTTTGACGTTATTTTCAAAATTTGATTGCTTAACTTCTTTTGGGTTTGATGAAAGGTTACTATCTTGCTTTTTCCAGGGTGAAGTTTCCCTCCCTGTATTGGTGTTTTCCTCTTTCATGACCTCAGCCTGTTGACCAAAGTTCTCCTGTATTTCTTTAAGAGATTTTTGTGTTTCGTCTTTCATGACCTCAGCCTGTTGACCAAAGTTCTCCTGTATTTCTTTAAGTGTTTTTTTGCATTTCCTCCTTGTTGGCTTTTGTATTCTCCTGGATTTCTTTCAATGATTTTTGTGTTTCCCTTGCAAGGGCTTCTAACTTTTGATCCATTTTCTCCTGAATTCCTTTAAGTATGTCCTTCATGTGTTCCTGTACCAATTAGATTTAACAGATATATATAGAACATTCTATCCCAAAGCAAAAGAATATACCTTTTTCTCAGCACCTCATGGTACCTTCTCCAAAATCGACCATATAATTGGTCACAAGACAGACCTCAACAAATATAAGAAGATCGAACTAATCCCATGCCTCCTATCAGATCACTATGGAGTAAAAGTGGTCTTCAATAGCAACAAAAACAACAGAAAACCCACATACACATGGAAATTGAACAATATTCTACTCAATGATACCTTGGTCAAGGAAGAAATAAAGAAAGAAATTAAAGATTTTTTAGAACACAATGAAAATGAAGACAC
This sequence comes from Apodemus sylvaticus, assembly GCF_947179515.1. NCBI lineage: Eukaryota > Metazoa > Chordata > Mammalia > Rodentia > Muridae > Apodemus > Apodemus sylvaticus. The sequence continues at coordinate 11,170,632 of NC_067495.1, read as the reverse complement.
AACATACCCAAATCTATGGGACACAATGAAAGCAGTGCTAAGAGGAAAACTCATAGCCCTGAGTGCCTCCAAAAAGAAAATGGAGAGAGCATACATTACCAGCTTAATGACACACCTGAAAGCCCTGGAACAAAAAGAAGCTATTTCACCCAGGAGGAGTAGAAGGCAGGAAATCATCAAACTCAGGGCTGAAATCAATCACGTAGAAACAAAGAGAACCATACAAAGAATCAACAAAACCAGGAGCTGGTTCTTCGAGAAAATCAACAAGATAGATAAACCCTTAGCCAGACTGACCAAAGGGCACAGAGAAAGTATCCAAATTAACAAACTTAGAAATGAAAAGGGAGATATAACAACAGAAACTGAGGAAATCCAAAAAATCATCAGATCCTACTACAAGAACCTTTACTCAACAAAACTGGAGAACCTGGAGGAAATGGACAATTTCCTTGACAGATACCAAATACCAAAATTAAATCAGGACCAAATAGATCATCTAAACAGTCCCATAATGCCTAAAGAAATAGAAGGAGTCATAGAAAGTCTTCCAACCAAAAAAAGCACAGGACCAGATGGTTTCAGTGCAGAATTCTATCAGACCTTCAAAGAAGAGTTAATACCAATACTCTTCAAATTATTCCACAAAATAGAAACAGAAGGAACACTACCCAATTCCTTCTATGAAGCCACAATTACGCTGATACCAAAATCACACAAAGATCCAACAAAGAAAGAGAACTTCAGACCAATTTCCCTTATGAACATCGATGCAAAAATACTCAATAAAATTCTTGCCAACCGAATCCAAGAACACATCAAAACGATCATCCACCATGATCAAGTAGGCTTTATCCCGGGAATGCAGGGTTGGTTCAATATACGAAAATCTATCAATGCAATCCACTACATAAACAAACTCAAAGAAAAAAACCACATGGTCATTTCATTGGATGCTGAAAAAGCATTTGACAAAATTCAGCATCCTTTCATGCTTAAAGTCTTGGAAAGAACAGGAATTCAAGGCCCATACCTAAACATAGTAAAAGCAATATACAGCAAACCGGTAGCCAGCATCAAACTAAATGGAGAGAAACTGGAAGCAATCCCACTAAAATCAGGGACTAGACAGGGCTGCCCCCTTTCTCCTTATCTTTTCAATATTGTACTTGAGGTACTAGCTCAGGCAATTCGACAACATAAGGAGGTCAAAGGGATACAAATTGGAAAGGAAGAAGTCAAACTATCATTATTTGCAGATGACATGATAGTCTACCTAAGTGACCCAAAAAACTCCACTAGAGAACTCCTACAGCTGATAAACAACTTCAGCAAAGTGGCAGGTTATAAAATCAACTCAAGCAAATCAGTGGCCTTCCTATACTCATAGGATAAGCAGGCTGAGAAAGAAATTAGGGAAATGACCCCCTTCACAATAGCCACAAATAGTATAAAGTATCTTGGGGTGACTCTTACCAAACATGTGAAAGATCTGTATGACAAGAACTTCAAGACTCTGAAGAAGGAAATGGAACAAGACCTCAAAAAATGGGAAAACCTCCCATGCTCATGGATCGGTAGAATCAATATAGTTAAAATGGCTATTTTGCCAAAAGTAATCTACAGATTCAATGCAATACCCATCAAAATCCCAACTCAATTCTTCACAGAGTTTGAAAGAGCAATTATCAAATTCATCTGGAATAACAAAAAACCCAGGATAGCTAAAACTATTCTCAGCAACAAAAGAAATTCTGGGGGAATCAGTATCCCTGACCTCAAGCAATACTACAGAGCAATAGTGTTAAAAACTGCATGGTATTGGTACAGTGACAGGCAGGAGGATCAATGGAACAGGATTGAAGATCCAGAAATGAACCCACACACCTATGGCCACTTGATCCTCAACAAAGAGGCTGAAAACATCCAATGGAAACTGGAGGTCAGCATGCAGAAGAATGCGAATTGATCCATCCTTGTCTCCTTGTACCAAGCTCAAATCCAAATGGATCAAGGACCTCCACATAAAGCCAGACACTCTGAAGTTAATAGAAAAGAAACTGGGGAAGACCCTTGAGGACATCAGTACAGGGAGAAAGTTTCTGAACAGAACACCAATAGCGTATGCTCTAAGAGCAACAATTGACAAATGGGACCTCATAAAATTACAAAGTTTCTGTAAGGCAAAGGACACCATCAAGAGGACCAATCGGCAACCAACAAATTGGGAAAAGATCTTCACCAATCCTACATCAGATAGAGGACTAATATCCAATATATATAAAGAACTCAAGAAGTTAGACTCCAGAAAACCAAACAACCCTATTAAAAAATGGGGTACAGAGTTAAACAAAGAATTCTCACCTGAAGAACTTCGGATGGCGGAGAAGCATCTTAAAAAATGCTCAACTTCATTGGTCATTAGGGAAATGCAAATCAAAACAACTCTGAGATTTCACCTTACACCAGTCAGAATGGCTAAGATTAAAAATTCCGGAGATAGCAGGTGTTGGAGAGGGTGTGGAGAAAGAGGAACACTCCTCCACTGCTGGTGGGGTTGCAAATTGGTACAACCACTCTGGAAATCAGTCTGGCGGTTCCTCTGAAAACTGGGCACCTCACTTCCAGAAGATCCTGCTATACCACTCCTGGGCATATACCCAGAGGATTCCCCACCATGTAATAAGGATACATGCTCTACTATGTTCATAGCAGCCCTATTTATAATTGCCAGATGCTGGAAAGAACCCAGGTATCCCTCAACAGAAGAGTGGATGCAAAATATGTGGTATATCTACACAATGGAGTACTATTCAGCCATTAGAAACAATGAATTCATGAAATTCTTAGGCAAATGGATGGAGCTAGAAAACATCATACTAAGTGAGGTAACCCAGACTCAAAAGGTGACTCATGGTATGCACTCACTAATAAGTGGATATTAACCTAGAAAACTGGAATACCCCAAACATAATCCATACATCAAATGAGGTACAAGAAGAAAGGAGGAGTGGCCTCTTGTTCTAGAAAGACTCAGTGAAGAAGTATAGGGCAAAACCAGAATGGGGAAGTGGGAAGTGGTGGGTGGGAGGACAGGGGGAGAAAAGGGGGCTTATGGGACTTTCGGGGAGTGGGGGGCTAGAAAAGGGGAAATCATTTGAAAAGTAAATAAAAAATATATCGAATAAAAAAAAAGACAAAAAAAAAGTATAACAAAAATAAAACATAGTTCTGATGGTCATTATTGTACTGCACACGGCTAGGGAAAGAATCAGTGACCTAAAAGGCAAGTTGGTTGAAACTTTCCAAATGACATGAAAAGGTAGAATATTATCTAGAGCTCATCAACAAGTGAAATAATTTTTCTGTAATTAACGCAATGAAAACATCATTTGGGGAGAAATATGACATTGTAAAAAAGATACATCTTTTTCTAGAAAAATTATACTGTTCCATAAAATGTTTCAACAAACTCCTTACTTGCAATAGATTTAATTCTGAAGGAGAGACTTTCCAGCAATGATGTTGCTATCATATTGGAGACTATTGGAATTAGTAAGGAATCAGCATGTAAATACTGATAAAGCTGTTTGAGCTATTTAACATGAAGGAAGATTTATTTCTCTGCATAGGAAGCCTCAAGCTGCTCGTAGAAAGATAACAGCACCGGATCCACAAAAATCCCTAGAAGACTCACACGTCTTTGTTCTTGTAGCTTTGCCATCTTCTATGGTATTTTGCTCATCTTCTGAGTCATAGTTGACTCATTACCAGCATGTCAGTGCTAACAAATAGGGGAAAGAGGGAAAGGAAGTCAAGCCCACAGATTGTCCTTTTAAGAATGAATAAACGACTGAACACATCACTGGCACGGGTTAGGTTTGTCAACACTTTATTTTACTTAGTAACATTCAAGCTCAGTCCTTGTCTTCCCTCCCCCCCCCCAGTTCTTCCTGTGCACTTAAGAGTAGCAGTGACTAAGCTGAAGGCATCTGAAACAGTGAGGTTTGGAGGGAAGGCAAAGCTTTTGTCTGAGCCTTTGTGCTGGTCTGGTTCTTGTAAGGTGGTCAAGAATAATTATGTAAAATAGTTCTGAGAGAGTCCGGAGAGGGAATAGGTACTGCAGACCTGTTGTTTTCAGCTATTTAGGGGACTGGGCCAAAAGGATCATAAGTTTCAAAGCCTGCTTGGTTTATAGAGTGAAACTTGGAGCTACTGTTTGTTTTTTTTTTTTTTTTATAGTGCAGAGAAAATTGGATTTTTGTTTTGTTTTTTTGTTGTTATTTTGTGGGGTTCTTTTTTTTGCTTATTTCACAAGTGCTAAAGAAATAACTTAGTATTTCTTCTGTTATATATATATATATAATATATATAATTATATGTTATATGATATATATATATAATATATATGATTATATGTTATATGATATATATATATCATATAACATATAATATATATATATCCTCTTCCTTATGGAGGAAGCAGGAGGATTGTAGTGCCAGAAGACCAGGAAGTTGGCTGTGATAGTATCCCTAGAAACAAGGAAGCTATACTCATGATATCTCAACAATATGGCCACTTAAACAAGACTTGAAAATGATAATAGCAATAGATATGTTAACATGGAAGAGGGAAATCTCACAGGGTAGACAGGGGTAATCTTACCCATAGACAAAGAACTTTGGGAGTGAGGGTTAGTCTATGAGGATGAGCTAAATGATGGTCCAATTCAAACTGGTGAGCCCTGAAATTATATGCACACAAACTACCCTCAGTGCACTTAGCAGGTTGTATTTATGTATTTATGTTACATATTACAAATAAAACTTATGTTACACATTTATGCATATGTATATACTATAAACTATAATAATAATCAAAAAGAGGGCACCAATTTGGGAAAGAGAGGTGTGCATGGGACACATTGGAGGGATGATAAGGAAATGTAGAAGTTATATACTTATGTTTTAATTTAATTTTTTAATAAAAAAGAAAAAATCTTGAAAAATAGTCTATTTTTTCCTCATAGACAAGCCTATTTTGTGAGTCAGAAAGACATGTAGGACAATTGCTTACAGAAGTCATCTGGCTTTCATCTTTCTTGTTGCCAAGAATGTTTGCTCATCTGTTGTGTTAAAGGTGCTCATTAAGATTTTATCCTGTGCATTCCAGACACAAGTTAATTAGAAAGCAAGCATTCTTTTTAAAAATGGGGCACGGATTTTATGCATTATTTTCACTTAGGGGGGTGTGCAAATCTTGCTTCTATGCACTCTCTGAAACATTTGTTCATGTTCAGAGACCTGTGTGTGTCGATTAAATAAAGCCATTACAAAGCTAAATTCCATAAAATCATCACGAAACACATTCATCATAAAAGTGAGGTAAAACTTTGATATGTCTTTACATCATTTTAGTGGTTCTTACTACTCTCTATGCTGTTGACAGCATTTCCATGTCTGCTGTCTGTATAGTATGCTGCTGCAAATCTCTTTCCAAGATTATATTCAGTGGCATGGTCACTTTAAAGCATAAATACCTGCACTATTTAGACAAGAAACTAGAAATTATGTACCTAGTCCTGAGAATCAAGTGTTAACTCTAATTTCCATTGTATCTCATTGGCCAGAATTTGCCAACATAGTCACACCTAGTTGCAAGCGAAGCTAGAATATGTAGTCTTCAGCTTAGGTAGGGATAGCTTATGTAGGAATGAATTTAAGGATTATGTTATCAAGAGGAAACAGATTATGCATATCACTAGACAATTAGCAATATTGTGTTTAATATAAAAAAGCAAGTTGACAAGTTTCTATTCCTGGGGATTTGTTCTGTATCTAGTTCATTAACAGTGATGATGATAAACTCAAAATACACATTTAGAGACCTGCCCAGTCTATGATCATAAAGTTGGTGAAATTTGGAGAATTTAGTTTATTATTCTTTAAATAGAACAACCTTCTATTCTCTGTGTCTGTGCTTAGAAAATGCAAATGCATACAAGTAAATATATGAATGTGATGAAAAAAAGAAAGAGAGCTCATCATAGGTCAGATACAATGAAGAACCATCATGGAAAAACAAAGGAGATAGAATTAAAGAATATAGCAAAACATAAAATGTGCCCAGGAGGATAGAGGCTTTGAACAGTGGGATCCACACAGAGAAACTTCATATGTGGCTCAACTTTCAGAGAGATTCACATAAATAATGTGTCTGATGATGAATGGGTAATTAATTTGGAGAGGCAGAGGCTAGCGGATCTCTGTAAATTTGAGGTTAGCCTGAGCTACATAGTAAGGACATGTCTAAAAATAAAGTCTATCCCTTTGATTTGATAAGAAATTGGATAATGCAGGTCTTACAAAGATAATCTTCTTTAAGTTTTAGCTCTTTGAGCATTTTTCTTTATTTGACTGATCAATCTTTATAATTTATTGTAATAGAAATAAGTAAGGCAAGAGAAAATATAGCCAGTAAGTGCATGTAATGTTTGAGTACTTGTTTGTAATATTAACATTCAAACAATCTTTTGTTCTTCCTATATTAAAATATAGTGATATATTATAAATACAGTGATATATAAATATAGTAATAAACTATATTAAAATATGGTTTACAGCATGTAATATGACCAGGGACTTTTTATGCATAATACTTATATGAAATTGGCAATGTGTCCAAATATTTTATCTTTCAAAATTATATTAGAACCCAGAATAAAAATGCCAGAAGGAAAAATATTTCCAGTATAATAAGCTGCTTACATTCGTCTAAAAAAATAAAATGGTATGTCCTATTTTCAGCAACATATTTCTTCAGGATATCAAGAAAGCCATTACAGAGTTATGGATGCAGTTTTGATGTTGATGATATAAATGATTAATGTTTCTGTGGATTTAACAGAGCCAGGGAAAGTTGTAGAGATAAATGATTCTAGACATTTGACTTCTAAAAACAACAACAACAACAGCAGAATGGAATATTTAAACTAGGTATGGTGGCACACTCTTGTAAGGCCAGCATTCAGGAGATTGTGGTAGAAGGATAAGTATAAATTCAAGACCAGGCTAGTCTACATACTGAGTTTCAGGCCAACCAGACCTATGCAGGGAATTCTTATCTTAAGAAAATCACAATGGAAAATTTTAAATAATCTATATCTCATTTTGTGATAATTGGAAACAAGTCTTAAATATTGTATGTAAAGTACCACAGTCCTAAAGCAAACACAATGCTGCCAACATGCATGTCTGTGTAACATGTATACATGTAATACCTTCAGAGGCCAGACGATGTAATCGGATCCCCTGCATCTGGAGTTACAGTTTGTTGTGAACTTTCATATGGGTACTAAGAATCAAACTTGGGTCTTCTAGAAAAACAAGCAAACAAGCAAGCAAGTAAGCAAACAAACAAGTGCTCTTATCTGCCAAGCCATCTATGGAGACCTTATTTATTATTATTAGCATACTTGTTTAAATGTTGTGGTGGTTTAAATGAAAATGGTCCCTTTAGGAAGTGTGGCCTTGATAAATAGATGTGGCCTTAATGGATGAAGTTTGTCACTGAGGTTGGGCATTGGGGTTTCAAATGCTCAAGTCAGGCCCATTGTCTGTCTTCTTGCTGCCTGCTGGTCTAGATGCTGAAGTCTTAGCTGCTACTTCAGCAACCATGTGTGCCTACATGTTACCATACTTTCTGCCATGATGATAATAGACTCAGCATGTGAAACTGTAAGCCAGCCCCAATTAAATGCTTTGTTTTATATAAATTATCCTGGTCATGGTGTCTCTTCACAGCAAGAAAACCCTAACTAAGACAAATATCTTCAGGAAAATACTTTGCATTAGGCAAATCTGGTTTAATCAGTTGTGTTTAAGTTTCTTTTTATTTCTGAGTCAATATGATTTTTTATTAACATACATTTGTCAAAGTCTGTATAAACCAAACATTCCTATGTTTTAAAATGTCCATTATTGCAAACATACAAAGAAACAGAAGGTGTTACCAAAAGTCACTCAATTACATGGTAAAATGCTGCCATGGTTTTAAAAAAAAAATCAACATTTCAAGATTGAGGTTTCCTCTATCTTTCAGGAGCTCATGGTACTTTAGAAAAATGTATGAATTTGCTGAATATGAAATGCTAAGACCTTAAAAAAAGGTTTAGTATACAACTAAGTAAGCCTTTGCATATTGTCACACCACACCCACAATTTCTCAGTCTTACTTTTATTTGAAGAAACTATGATTGCTATTCTTTTTCTACCATCTTTTCCCCACAGCCAATGCAAATGCACTTGAAAAATATTGTATTATAGTTTATCTTTACCTAAAAGTTTCTCATTCAGAAAGTTACAAAATGATTTAGCACGAGTTTTCCCTGCTTAGAAGGCAAAACTGCATTCCCTACCACAGTGATACACAAACATGACCCTCTGAATCTCCTGTCAGGAAGGGCCACCTGTGTGCACGCTTCTCTCACGTTGCTATCAAAACATTTTTTTTAAACATGAGCAGATTCCAGCGGGGTAAGATTTGAACTACTTGTGTGTTTCCGAGGGTCGGTATGGGGTGCTTGGGTGCAGGCTGTACAGTGGGGAGACCCTCACTATACCTTCCTTTCTCCCCACCTCATCCTGTGTGCTCCCTGTTCAAGGAAACATTCAGAAAGCACATGCTTCTGGGAGTGGAAGGGTGTGCCCTTCTCCCTGTCTGACCCAATAGGTGTGGGAAGGAGCCGCACTCCTCCATCTTTGTGAAAGGAGCTAGAGATGGTTAGTATGTGCTGGGACACAGAGCAAACCCTGCGGTGAGTGCCAGCGGTGCTGGAGCTAGAGCGGATCATGAGTGCAGTGACGTTGGGACAGTCAGGGTCACTGTTCACTTGCTCCGTAGTGTTTAAATTTCTTATCCTCCAGTAGGAAAGGCAAACTAGATCCCTGGGCCAGGAGACCTCCTTCTTTCTCATGTATCCTTCATTTTAGAGGTGTTTTTTGTTTGTTTGTTGTTTTTAATCCTGCCTTCCTAACACACAGGGAAATGAGAGAAATAATGTATTTTTTTTTTTAATTTTAAAAAAGGCCTAGTACCGGGTTGGTGTTCTTTCTTTAGAGCAGTTTCTATTATTCCCAAACTGGTAACACTAGGCAGGAGATCCGCAACTTTTCATTACATTTCAGAATACAGAGGGCATAATATAAATACCATAGTGTAGAAGGGGATGGTAACCCCCTCTTCTCTCCACAGAGGCAGAATCAGCAGAAAAGGGAGCAAGAATGAGGCAAAGTTGCTAACTTTCCACAAACCCCTTACAATCCTGCTTTTCACTGTGGCAGGGACCAATGGTAATGAGCCTTCTTCCACTGTTTGAAAATCTCAAGTTATTGAAGGGTCCAGGGGTTTGCAGCCCCATAGGAGGAACAACAATATCAACCAACCATACCCTCTCTCCCAGAGCTACCAGGGACTAAACCACCAACCAAAGAGCACACATGGAGGGACCCATGGCTCCAGCAGCATATGTAGCAGAGGATGGCCTTGTCAGACTGAGAGAGGAGGCCTTTGGTCCTGTGAAGGCTCGATGCCCAGGTGTAAGGGAATGCCAGGTCAAGGAAGCAGGAGTGGGCAGGTTGGTGAGGGATTGGGGGCAGATGGAATAGGGGGTTCTGGAGGGGAAACGAGAAAAGGGGATAACATTTGAAATGTAAATAAAGAAAATATCTAATTAAAAATAAAACAGAAACAAAAACAAATGAAGCTAGAAAGTTGAGGGTGTTTGCTGATGCAGTAACTCTGTTAAACCTGAATCTCCTGAGCTGGGCATGGTGGCACAGACCTTTAATCCCAGCACTCAGGAAGCAGAGACACGTGGATCTCTTGGAGTTCAAGGCTACCCTGGTCTACAGAGTTTTAGGACAGCCAGAACTAGACAGAGAAACACTGTCTAAAAAATATATGTATAATATACATATACATACATTTATCAGCAAGGCACTATGATACATGCTTGTAATCCTAGCATTTAGGAGATGAAATCAGGGACTAAATAAATAGCTCCACAGTTATATATGACAAACATTCATGCAGGAAAACTACCAATATGCATAAAATAATTTTTAAGCAATTTTTAGAGATGAAAGCAAGAAGGATTGAGGGTTTGAGGACAACTAGGGATGCAAATAAAGCAAGACCCTTATTATTACAAAAATAAAATCATAAACAAAAAAAGAAGGTTCGTGAGCAGGTGTTAAGTGGAGAGGAGAAGGAGAGGATGCAGAGGCCTGTGTTAATTTACAATGAAAAGCCCATAGTAAGCTAGTCTCAGAAAAGAAACAGATCTGGAAAGGCTGCAGATTTATGTGAGAGGTACAGGGAGATTTTTTAGAGACAGAGAAGGGGAGGGTGGCAGTTAAGGAAGGCTCCACAAATGAATGGCCTAGGGAGGAATATGAAAGGGTGCTAGACAAGTCTTGCTGAATGATCAGATGAACTTCAAAAAAGTTTTTTCCATATTTGTCAATCGTGTGTGTGTGTGTGTGTGTGTGTGTGTGTGCGCGCGCGAGGGCGCTTTGCTTATCTTTTGGATGTCACTCCACTCTACTATGGCCCTTAACTTTATCCAAAGGGCATGAACAATCAGGTTAAACCCTGAGTCATCCTGCCTGCCCCCTCTTTACCCTTTAAAATCTTAAGTTTCCTCACAGGTAAAACAGAAGAGTTTAGCCCGGTTATGTGATCTAGGAGTTGCTACTAGGACCTTGCATCAAGATGAATCTTGCGGCCCTCCCAAACAGTCAGCATTCTTACTAATATTCCTTCCCGTTTTGTTTCCTGCTTGAAAAAGAGTAGATCACCAAGTATGAGACAGAGCCAGCAAGATACACTCCCAAAGCATTGCACCCACCAAGGGGCAACTCCAAGGCTGGACCCTTTCACTTGGCATTTACACCTGCTTGATCTTAAAGTCTTAGAAGATAAATCTGGGAAAGGTTTACCCCTGACTATTTCAAGGAACATTTGTATGCTTTCAGAGGCAGTTTTAGCATAGATAAAAGGGTCACTACAGGAACTGTGGGCCCAGTAAAAGGAATGGAGTCACACAATTGGGCTCTGCAGGTCTAGTTTAGTAGAGGACAATATTAACAGTGCCATAAGTGAATGCATGAGTGTCTTGATGGATGGAATGATGGATGGATGGATGGATGGATGGATGGATGGATGGATGGAATTTCATTGCTTCCTTTGTCAGTACTGTCTTGAGGGGAACTTCAAATGACCTGAATGTCAAAGACAAGACTTTAAGCTGCCAGAAGACGCTAAATTAATCACAGCAAGAGAGTTAGTAAGCAGATGTGTCATGGCTGGACTGTTTCTTTTAGTTAATAAGTGAAGCTGCAGGCAACCCAAAGACCACTCATTGTGGAGTGCTGAGAAAGCCCTCAGGCTCTGTGTGACATCAGATTGTAGCATTTGTTTCTTGCAGTAGATCCTTTAATGGGTTTAGACTCCCATGTGTTTTGTGAAATTATACTTCTCTGTGGAAGTCTTGGAACAGCTGAGACCTTTTTCACATAGGGAAACTGATGAAAGGCTATGAAGCAGTCCAGTGCAAATAACTTTAAGGTTCCTTTTGGAGGCTCATATTGATAGAGAAAAGAAAGGAAAAGTTGACTTTGCTGATATAGATACAGCAACAAATTGAATTTTCATATATATATTTCAAGCATTTGTTTTATTGTTAATGGGGGTCATTTGTTGTTATTATTGTTGTTTTTGACAAGGTTTCATTATGTATTCCTAAACAAATTAACTCTGTAGACCAGGATGGCCTCAAACTCACAGAGATCTACCTGGTCTTTGCCTCCTGACTGCTGGAATTAAAGGTATGTGCCAGAAGGTCTTGATTTGATACAAAGGTTTTAATATTTCTGTAATGAGGTCATATGAAGCCATATCAGTCCTCTTTGGGGGATGAGTTTCTATTCAGGGATAATCACATAATCCCTTATTTAACTTATTTATTTACATATTTTTATGTATATTGATGTTTTGCTCGCATGTATGTCTGTGCATGAAGTGCGTGCCTGATGTCCTCAAAAGGCAGAAGACAGTGCAGGAGTCCTTGAGATTGAAATTCCAGGTGGTTGTGAGCCACCATGTGCACTCATATGATGAATGCTTAGTAAAAAAAAAAAAAAAAGTAAAAGAAAGTACAGTTTCCCTAAGGGCCCACCTACTGGGAAAGAATTACTTTACTTTCTCTTGATTACTTTAATCCTAGTCCTTACAAAATGAAGGCTTTTTTTCCAATTTAACAGTTCCTTAGCTTTTAGCTGAAGGAAAATTAATTAGAGTGCTTCGAGTAGTTAAGAAAAATGTGCAGTCTTGAAGGACTGCAGTTAACTTGTTTTCCAAACAAATAATGATATAGCCAATGTGGAGTGGGGTTCTGGAGATGACTCAGCAGATACTAGTACTGGCTGCTGCTCTTCTAGGCACCTGGGTTCAATTCTCAGCCCCTACATGGAAGCTCACAACTTCTGTAACTCCAGTTGCAGGGGATCCTAAGCCACATACAAATTAACAAACAAAAAATAACACATGCATACATTCCTGAGGTTGCAGTCTTCGTGTTATCCTAGGGCTTGACAGCCCTAAATTTACTTGTATATTTGCTATGACAGCAAAGAAGTCTTAAATGGCCCTTTTGGCTTCTGTAAGTTTTACATTTGTATTTTGCTTTGTCTAAGATTCATGTAAACACTGCAACTAAAAAATGAGCACAGCACTCCCTGAAGATTTATAGACAGTTAACAGTTGCTGGGGGGAGGGGCGCTATTGGCAGTTAATGGTGGCTCTGGGAGAGGGAAACAGCTTTTCTAGTGGTGTAGCCTTGTTCCGATAAAATCCCCTTACTACACTAAAGCAAGCAACAATTATTAAAGTCCTTGGCTCTCCCCCACCCCCCTTCTCTCTCTCACTCTCTCTCTCTCTCTCTCTCTCTCTCACACACACACACACACACACACACACACACACACAGAGACACACACACACACACACACACACACATACTGCAAGAAATTAGAAGAGGTACTAGTTTAGGAGAGGAAGGGAATCAGTGAGCCTGCAACAGGAACAGGGTAATGGGGTAAATATGATCAATTTATATTGATACACAGAGATGTCTCTAGTGAAACCCATTATTATATATGACTAATGTGTGCCAATATATAAGCATTAGAATTAAATATAACTTACAACAAATGAGCATAGCTGAGCAGGATGGCTCATGCCTGTGATTCTAGTGCTACGGAGGCAGGAAGAGAAGGGTCAAGAGTTCAAGGCCATCTTTGAAGGCAAAGTAAGCTTAAGGTTAGCCTGGCCTTCATGAAAGCAATAAAACTCAAACTCAGCAGCAAACCAAAGGAAAACAGCATCAGCATGAGTATCGAACGTCAGGCTGTTTTCTTCCGGAGCTGTATCTGCAGTAGGCAATAAATACATGAAAAATTGAAAATCTGCAAATCAAAATTACAATGATATCAGGGCTACATAATAAGACCCTGTCTCGAAAACTTGTAATAAAATACAACTTCATGTCAATATGTGACCGCACTACTAATAGAAACAAATAGGTTCTAGTATCTGTGGGTAAGCATGTGGGAAACTGGAATCTTCACTGTCTAAGCACAGATACTCATATAATCCTGCATTATATGAGTACTGTTCTTAAAAGTACACCTAAGAAAATGAACACACATTCACACAAAAACTGTTGCATGGAAGTATTAAAATAGCTAAAATGTGAAAACAATCAAAGTGCCTCTGAGGACGAAAATAATGTGCTGTGTAGACACAGTGGACTGTTGTTCAGTGAAATAAAAGTATAAAAAATATGGAAGATATATATTAACCCTGAAAATATGCTAAATGATAAAAGCTAGTCAAAAAGGTCACACATTGTACTATCCCATCCAAATGAAATGTCCGGGAGAAAAAAAATTCTGTAAGAGCAGAAAATAGATTAGGACTCGACTCAGCTGGAGAGTTGGAAAATAATGAGAAGTGATTGCAGATGGTTATCTGGTTTCTTTTGGGAGAAGCTTCAGTGATCAAAATGTTCTGAAATCAATTGTAGTAATGATTGCGTAACTTTATGAACATTTCTAAATATCATTGAATTGTGTACGTTAAATGGCTGAATTGCAGGATATGAGTATATCTCAGTGAGGCTGATATGCACACAGATGTGATATGTTATGATATAACCGTGTGTATATATTCTAAGGTATTATTTTATGAGTAAATGTGACTTAGGACAAATGTCTGAGGTTTACCTGTGGAGAATATTGCTGTGATTCTCCTTATGTTTTCTGGGACCCTTGACAATGCTTTCCATGTGTCTTTTGGTGTCACCTTTCATTTTCTGGTCCTTAAGTAGATGCAGGAAAAAGTAATGCAGGAGGCAAAAAATACTTAAGGAAAGGGACATACATGCTAAACCTGCCCGCAGCCTTCATTTCTTTAAATAAATAAGGTCTTAAGGTCTATATGAAATGTATAAAGAAACGTGTATTCCAGCTTAACTCTAATTATGTTTGAACTCCTTAACTATGTTTGAGGCAGGAACTAGAATAAAATAAAACTCTGTCAGAGAGAGGAATGACTGTTAACCTGGTTACCACTGCATAAACGATGGGAAGTCAGCTACCAATCTACTCTATAAATCAGAGACATGCCATTGATGAAGCAAACATTTCAGCAGAGCAGTAAAGACCTTTTGGCTAAGTAGAGAACAATAAGTGGACATAACCTTATTTCATAATGTAAGGATCCAGACACACGAGAGAGCAATTACTCAAGCAAATTGATTTCTGGTATGTTTTGAATGTTTTATTTGAACTTGTAGCAAGTGAGGGCGAAGCATTTTCCTTGAATAAAAAATTATAAATTTTTTCGTCTAGCATACATGTAGTCAGATACATTAATCTTCAATGTATACCTTGATAGAATTTGATATCCTCACTATCCCAAGCCAGGTCATGGCACAGAGCATTCCTCCTACTTCCGAGGGCTCGCTCTTGTTCTTCCTCTCAGTGATGTTCCTTTATCTTACTGTGGTACCCATTGATGAATTTTACATTCTTCTTTCTTGTTCTTCAGTAGTCCAATGGTTAAATACATCCAAATATACACTTACAGTCTGCAGGCAACATATCTGGAGAGTTCTGAGCATGTACAATTTTGTACGGCAATTCTAAAACATCCGTTTCTCTGGGTTTGCATTTCTCTGTGTGTCCTTGTGCTTTTGTTACTCTGGAAAAACCAAATATAGTGCTCCAAATCTTGTCAATGTCACCCGAAAAAAAAAAATGACTGAACAATGCTACTTACTTTCCAGAAGTTGTCAATAATATTCTCAAAAAGTAGTGGCCATAGTCCGTATTTGCTAAGACTTGAGAAAATCTCTCTTCCCTCAGACCTGGAGTTACTATGAAATAATACCTAGCCTCTTGGATTTCTATTTCCTTTGTTGTGAGGATAAGAGCATATACTCCATGGGACTAGTCTAAGGATGTGATGTTTGCTATACATCAGCTAGTCAATCATTCCTATTTTACCTTTTCTTCTTTCTAGCTCCCTGTCTTTCTCCTCCCTTCCTATTTTTCTCCTCCCCTCCTTTCTTCCTTCCCCCGCCCCTCCCCCCTTTTCTCTTTGACTCCCTTTCTTTTTAAAAACGATTTATGTTATATATTTGTGTACACAGCCATTGTCTTCAAATATACCAGCAGAGGGCGCCAAATCCCGTTACAGATGGTTGTGAGCCACCATGCGGTTGCTGGGAATTGAACTCAGGACCTCTGAAAGGGCAGTTAGTGCTGTTAACTGCTGAGCCATCTCTCCATCTTTCCCTTCCTCTCTTAAGGAGAGTTGACAAACATAGTGACAATACTAAATCCTTATAATTATCATTATCTTATCAAAAACTTTATAGTGGCCCAGAGGAAAGAAGGTGGGTGGAGGACAGTTGAAGAAGGAAAAAGAATAAAATGCATGGGAAGACAAGACATTATGTTCTCATCTTTAGAAAGTTCTCCATCAAAGGTGGAGTCATGATGAGTAGAGGAGGTCATCTGATGTGAAAATTAAAGCCTTATTGTCCATCCGTGTTAAGCAGACTGGAAATAGACTGATTCACTTATAATGATATATTATAAGGAGAACTGCACAGAATTGAAGATGTGTCTGTGAGACAGCATATCAAAATTAAAGTCATATTTGCATATATAATATCAGTTAGAGCAAATGTTCACTGCATGATAATGCTTCCTCTAGGGCTCATTTCCCTGTCCACGTGGGATGTTGCTTTTGTTCATGTAATTCTTAGCATAGTCAAGGCATAGTGCTAGGGAAATGGGTAGAAAGAAGACTGCACAGAAGCAGTGTCACAGAAATGTGACAGCTTATGCTCTGATTTAAGGAAAGTCCCTTACATTCAAACAACCCCAAACAATAAAACCTGACCATTCTACACATCTCCTTGCTCACTCAAAATTATTCTTAAGGCAAATAGTATTATTTGTATTATTAACCGTAGCAAATTGTTCTTGTACAAAAGAATGTAGATCATTCTCTTGGGAATGAATGGAGTTGCTTTTATAATAAAATATTAAAGTACACACTATGATAAAGCACATTGCAAACATGGGCATGATTCCTTCCAGGCCTCACATTCAGTCTCCATCATAACTGTTTTCTTCACGCCAATTCTCCTGGTCCATTTTTCAACCCTCTAATTTTAGGCTGGCCATGTGTCTCAGTTTGATCAATAAGATAAAGGACATCTCAAAGTATTACCTGATGAAGGCTTGCTGCTTTGCTGCTCTTGGAACCCTGAGAGCGTCACGTGCCCAGATCCTAGGAAGCCTGCTGGAAGATGAGGAAGTTACTCAGAAGAGATGGAGCCACCCCAGCTGACAGCCTACTAGACACTAGAAATGTGAGTGAAACTGCTTTACATAATGTGATCAGCACTTGTTCTATCAGCCAGCTGGTCCCCACCATATGAGCAAATACAGAAGAGACAAGCTCAGAGAGGCCAGATTAAGACAGCTGCTCTCCCAGCCATCAAAAACTTGACCCTAGCAAAAATGGTTGATCCTTTCTTGCCAACTTTAAGTTTCTGGTATCTGACATACCACAGGAGCTAAGTGCTGTGTGTGAGCTCCAGTTTCTTCTGTCCACAGCCTCAGTTCCAGTGCTCTTAACGGGGAAGAATACAGATGGGACATAGTGGTAATAACTAAGCACAAGCAATTAGTTAGAGCAAGCAAGGAAAAACAGAGGACTGAGTTGGTGGGATGGCTCAGTGGGGAAAAGTACTTGCTATTCCAGCCTGACGAACCCACTCTAAAGGGAAAGAGCTAAGTGCTCAAAATTCTTCTCCAACCTTTACACAGATGCTGTGAAATGTGCCCCCCCCAATATACATATGCAGACACTGAGAGGAAGAAGGGGGAGACAGAGGGAGTGTGAGAGAGAGACAGAGAAACAGGGGCAAATAGAGACAGACAAAGACAGAGAAACAAAGAGACAGACACAGAGATAGAGAACTATGAGACAAAATGTTTCCACAATCCTTTTTGAAAATATATAAAAGGGTGGAACATTGTGAAGTGGTGGTGCTTCTATACTCGAAGAAGTGGCTTTTCTCCCTGTGATTAATTCTGTTCTGTCTCCCCCAGAGTGTATACTTCCAGAAAAAGACTTCCTCTCCAGAAGTCCACTTTAGCCAGAATTCAGTCTGATATATATATATACACACACACACATATATATATACATACATATATATGTGTGTGTGTGTGTGTGCGCGCGTGTGTGTGTACATACATGTGTGTGTATTGATCATATATATTGATTATATATATCAATATGAGACATAATAATATGCAATAAGAGTTTACATACCCTCAAGCTTAAAAGTTTACCAGAGGAAAGGCAAACAGCTCTCTACAAATACCCCTAGTTAGGAAGTCTCCTAATTGCTTTTAGCTGACTCAGCTAAAGACCAATACCACCTATAGGTTTCTTTCTTTTTAATAGACTATTTAGGTCTGGTTAGTCTAGAATTCACTACACAAACCAGGCTGGTTTCCAACTCATTGAGATGTACCTACCTCTTTCTCTAAGTGCTGTAATTAAAGGTGTGTACTGTCACTTACTGTCCTTTGTATCCTTTTTGGGGGCTGAGCTGGTTGAGATAGAAAAGAAAAACACCACAAAATTGTCTTTGTATGCTAGTTCATTAACTCACACCATCAAATTAACTTTATAGCCCAGCTGGAGTAACCATCACTCCCTATTGTCAATTATGTATTCTTTTGGGGGGTATTGATGGTAAGTCCCTATAGAAGCTAATATCTTGCCTAACTCCAGTACTGAAACTTATAATTCCTGCAAAGTATAGCAGACAAGAGGAGAAAGAAGTGCATATAGGCGTGTATAGTAGGCATTGAAATTTTAAATAACTATCATTCAAGGTCATCTGAGAAGATAATATCTGAATATAACTTGAAAGGCATAAAGGACAGATTCATGATGCTATTTAGGAAACTGAATATGGATGGACATTAGAGAGATGACTCAGTAGTTAAGAGCACTGACTACTCTTCTAGAGGACCTGGGGTTGTTTTATAGTACTCATATGGTGGCTCATAACCATGTCAACTCCAGTTTCAGGGGATTTAACACCCTCTCCAGCCTCTGTGGGCATCATATATGCAAGTGATGCAGAGGAAGAAAAACTTCATACAAATAAAGAAAATAAAAAAGAAACTGGCTATGCATAGCCAAGGAAATAGCAAGTAGAAAAGAAGGTTCTGAAGCAAGGATATCAGAATGCTGGCTCTTACAGAAGATGAAGACAGAAAGACAACGGGGTGAAATATTTTCTAGGCAGCAGGGACATTTGGGAAGCCTTCTCTGTGGCAGATGGTATTCCAATAGACTGTCATGCCTCAAGTGAGGCAAGGCTAATTAATAAATCCAGAGGTGTAAGGCAGACAAAAACTGGGCCAACCAAGTTATCACAACTAGAAATGGGAAACTTGGGACACAGAGAAAACCAGAGAGTAAGAGCTATTGAAACGGATGGTTATTTTTTTTCATTGCCAGCTTGATCAGTTTGGACATCACCCAAGATATTTGAAGCATAACTCTGGGTAGCCTGTGAGTTAACTTAGAAGTAAAGACCTAACCTTAATGTACGTGGCACCATCCTATGTCCTGAGTGTTTGAATGAGGTAGAGGGAGAAAAAGGAGAAACGGAGCTGACTACTAGCATCTCCCTTTCTTTGTTTCTTGGCAACTGCCACGGAACTGCCCAATGCTATGGTTCCCTAGACACGATGCCTCTAACTGTGAGGCAGCATCAATCATTCCTCCCTTAAGCTGGTTCTTGTCAGATACTTGGTCACAGCAGTGAGAAATGTAACTAATACAGAGGTGAGGTTGGATCACTAGTTGATTAGCAATCTTGGCCTCTTGAGGCAGTGGAAGGAAGAAAACTACAAAGAAGGCAGCTTGAAGGCAACTGAAGTTTATTGCTAACTAGTCTGAAGATTGGGAAGTCCAAGATCAAAGATCATGCAGATTTGGGTTCTGGTGAGGCTCATTTCCTAATTCATTATCAACTGAATTTTTCTTTTGGTGTTTTGTTTTAGCTTTGTTGCTTGCTGTATGTTCTCAGGGCAGAGGAATCAAAGAGAGCTAGCTCCCTGGAGTTTCTTATGACCCATCTATCTCTGGTAGTGTGATTTATTTTGTGCACGTGGCCCTTTGAATGATCCCGAATGACTAGTCAACTGACTCAGTGAGAATGCCTACCCCTTAGAACTGTTTGACCCAATGATATTCAGTGTCAATTGCCTCTTGGACTTTTGGGAACAGGGAGATTATAAAAATGTCGGCAGACTCTGAGAGAGATTGAAGAGGATACAGGAGACAGAAGAGTAGGGTCAGAGAAGATGGTTGCTATAGGAAGAAAGAAGATTGAACGTATTGTCGTATTTTGGGTTAGATTTCAATACGCTTTATTTGGGGGAAACAAACATTCAGATCTCAACATCCCCTCAAGGGACCCAGAATCCAAGCCAACATCTAGCTACTGAATTTCAAGAGCTTACCTGACTCTTGTCCTTGTCGAGGCTTGAGAGGTTAATTCGTTTATTAGTCTGGGGAAGGCTTCTTACTCTCTATGATGAATTTGCTACAGTACTCACTTTTTTCTAAGGCAAAGTTAGTTTTTGTTGCTTGCAAATAAAAGAGCCTTAACTTATATAATTATTTCAGGATTTCTCTCTAGTTCTTTAATATATTCCCTCTCTTCTGAAGTGGGTTATTAGTTTCTTCAAGACAGGAATAATTCTGTCAACTTATTTTGTATCCTTCCTCTTCCCAGCTGTGTTTGTAGAACAGGATAATAACAGCTAAGCATTCATCCAACGACTATTATGTGTCAAGCACCAAGCTAAGTGCTAATGTAGATCATCTTATTTAAGCTTTACAGCAAACCTGTGAATAACTACTCATATTTTTCTCTGATTTTTGCTGATGAGTTAGCAGAGGTCACAGAATTAATGTCATGGTGAATCATTAATGGTCCTTACCATGTTCAGACCCAGGTAATCTCATTTCATCTAACACCTCACATTTTTTAGCAGATATTTACCTTTTCAAATAAGTATTTATTTTATTGTTTGTGTGTATGTGTGTGTGTGTGTGTGTGTGTGTGTGTGAGAGAGAGAGAGAGAGAGAGAGAGAGAGAGAGAGAGAGATCCCATGGATCCAGAAGAGGGTGGCAAATGCCATGAAACTGGACTTACAGGCAGTTGTGAACCACCACATGTGAATGTTGGGGTTCAAACCCGGGTCCTTTGGATGAACAACAGCTGTTTGTAACAGCTGAGCCATCTCTCCAGCCCATTTAGCAGATGTTTAAAAAATTCAGGCGTTGCTTCATGGAAAAATTGCAAGTATTTCCATGAAATCACTTCCTGGGGTAATCAGGTATCTTTCACCATCCAATCAGAGCTGCTCGAGCATTCCTGCACTGCAGTAGGACAGTTTCATTCTGGAAACTTATTGCCAGTAACAAGTTAGGTGGTATGCTATTGAGACTCTACAAACTGAGTCTTGTTCAAAAGATGTTCTTTCCTGCTAGCCATTCCTATCATAATAGGAGCCCCCAGAGGCCCACTGTTCCTGCCACAAAAGTTCAGATTTGAGAGATGACTTGAGAAAATTGGAAAGTTTTAGTAAGAGACCAATAATACACCAAGAAAGAAAAGAGAAGGATTCTACAAAGAATCAATTATTCCTGACAAGAAAGAAAGAAGAAAAACCTTTGGAAAGAATGTTAGTTATAGCATTGGTATTTCTTCTATCAATCCTTACCATGTTCATATTACTTGTAAAGAAATTGAGGCTAAATTTTAATCCATTCCCTACTATAACTCCAAACCTTAAGGGTGCTACATTCAGTGAAGAGAAATGCATGATACTCAGTCCTTAGACCTTACTCCAGCTACCAGATACTTCTACGTCTAAGCTCACAACACGTGTTTATTCCCTGTTTCATTTGCCATTTAATTATGTGCTTCCCCATGACACTAGTCTGCCACTCCGTAATTACCAACATGTTATTCCAGTGCCACGAAGTGTCTTTATAAGTTTACTTCTCATACCTTGCCCTTTATGTCTAATACTGATAAAAATGGACCATTTCCATGACAAAACATATTTATAGCTAGCTTAGTATAGCTTAATGCCACAATGCTATAAAATTACCTGCCAACAACAAAAAAGTTGAATAGGATCAGAATTAATGATAATCTTTTTAGATTTTTTTTAAAATCAAGGGCTGGAGAGATGCCTCAGTGGTTGCGAGCACTTGCTGCTATTTTCGAGGACCTGAGTCCAATTCTTAGCATGCACATAGCAGTTTACATCTGTGTGGAACTCCAGCTCCAGAGGCCCCAGTGACTGTCTGGCATCCTCAGCCATATATGCAGGCTTGCATGCAAGCAAAACACGCACACATATAAAATGAAAAGAAAAAAAAAGAATGAAGTCAAGCAGCACATTAGGTAGGCTTTATATAGTTGTATAATTTACAAATATTGGCAGGATACAGAGTGATGTTAATTATATCATTATTCTTCACGTGTCCTCTTATGCATACCAACTTTGTTTATACATATGGAACAAGCTGCATGAAGATAAAACAGGTGTTACTTTCTCTAAAAAAAAAAAAAAAAACCAAACAAACTAGTATTTAGTGAATGGAATCTACACACAGTGTGGGGAACCCTGCCTGTCATATTTTTTATTCACTGTCATTTTTATTCACTGTCATATTCCTAATGCCTAGTATAGTACCTGGTATATAATAGGAAGATATGCACTCAAATATTTCTTGAGTGCCTACCACATGCCTGAGTGTGTACATAGTCATGGGGATACAGCATTGATCAATGCAGAAATCTATGTTCCTTGCAGTTTATATTTTAAAGTCATAGGGCATAGAATGAAGAAAGAAATGTTTGTTCTATCTAATATGTCTGAGAGTGATATAAAGAAGAGGGGGAAATAAACCAGGAAAGAGTGAT
The DNA here is from genome assembly GCF_947179515.1 of Apodemus sylvaticus. NCBI lineage: Eukaryota > Metazoa > Chordata > Mammalia > Rodentia > Muridae > Apodemus > Apodemus sylvaticus. The sequence goes on along the minus strand of NC_067495.1, from coordinate 11,147,952 downwards.
AGCATAGGGACTGCTATTGGTTAGGTGGGAGTGTCACTGTTTCAAATAGTGTGTGAAGGAACTTCTCAGTGATAGATGACTCACAGAAAACAAAAAATGAGAGCGTGTGCCTTTGTGGTATTGTAGGGGTGAGAGCTCTAGCAGTGTACTAGCTTGCAATGAGTCCACTACTTGCAAACAAGGCAAACAGTGCAAGTGAGCAGATTTATGAAGATGACAGGAACTGTGTCGTGCAGAGGCCCCTAACCATTGTAAAAATGAAGATTTTACTCTGAAAGTGATAGAAACATTCAAGAGGTAGAATGAACATAATTTTTAAAATTAGTATATAAAACAATTTATGTCCACATTTAGTTTTCACAAATATTTCACAGATGAATGAATGCTTATGAATATATATTCTAGGACTCTATCTATCTATCTATCTATCTATCTATCTATCTATCTATCTATCATCTATCTAAATTATGTGGCTTATGTAATGTACATATGGCCTTATATTGTAAATGCTTTTTCTAGCTCACCCTAGGAGAATTAGTGATTAGGTTACTTGTAGTAACACGGAGCCAATAGTGGCTGCATAAGGATAGTACCCGTGGTGACTGTAAGAAATAATCAGGTTCCAGATGTTATTTAAAGGGAGAATGGACACAATGTGCTAGTTCATTTATTATGGAATGAGATATCAAGAGAAAATAAAAACACAGATTAAGGGTTGTTAGAGCTTGAGCTTCAAAGTGTTTGAAGCTGCCACTAAAATGGAGGGGTTTGGGCTGGAGAGATAGCTCCATGGTTAAGAGTCGTAAGTGAAAGCGTTTGCTGCCCCTGCACAGGGCTTGAGTTTCTGCCCCATCATCCATATGGGAAGGTTCACAATAGCCTGAAACTCCAGTTCTAGGGGACTCAATGCTCTCTTCTGGCCTCTGAGAGCATTTGTTTAAATGCGGTACACATAAACTCACATAAGCACATAAATATGCACATAAATAAATGAATTTAAAATTTTTTAATTATACTTTTATTGTATGGGAATGACGTTCTTTTTTGCCTGGAGAAGAGGATGTTGGATTCCCTGGAACATGAGTCACTCTATGAGACAGCTGTGAGTCACCCTATGGGTACTGGGAATTGAACCTGTATCCTCTGGAAAAGCAACTTTCCAGCCCTTATAAATGAACATATATTTTAAATAAAAACTTGAAAAACATCTTAGGAGGCATAAATCAGGAGGAAATACAGAGAGATGGGCTTTCTGTAAGACAGATTTCAGAGTCTGATTAGTCATGAAGATGAATACCTTGACCAGCTTGCTGTCTGCAGTCCAAAGACGATGTTTAGAAAAATATGTAACTTGAGAGGCATTATCAAATAATTGGAAATTTAAAACATGAACCAGGATTAGATCATAGGTGCTTCATAAATATTTAAACGGTAATAAATAAATATACACTCTTTTCAATGACTGAAAGCTCGTACATAACAGCAAAAAGAAAACCTTGCACTTAGGCTCTGTACATAGGGCTTCGTCTCCAAGGAGATACCCCTTAGCCTTGCAGGATTCTCGCCTCAGGCAGATGGCTCTTCTTCCTGGGCTCACTCCATGGCAGCTTCTCTCAGTGGTCCACTTCTATCTGCATGGTCTCCGCTCCTTCAAAGCATAATTTCCTCTCTGGTAGTTTCTTGTATTTTAATTCTCTAGACATGCCAAGCTGTGTGTCTGAGTTACTTCAGTCATTACTGGCTATATTGATTTTTAAATTTTGTTACTGCTTTCCTTATAAAGTCATAGAAGTCTGAAGCATTCTGCTGCATCTCTATTTTTTTTCCTCTAAGCCTGGTTAGCACGCATGGATGCTTTTTGTGATTTTCCTGTGTAGTAATAGATTTTTAGGGTAGGGTATATCATGAATATATCACAGCTATTTTGCATACACATAGGGGAGATATGTTGCATTCATCAGCATCACTTTGAACTTCTTAACCTTTAAGAATTATGCCTATCCTATAGGGTGTCAGGTACATAAGTCCTTCTCTCCTTCTAGAAACATTGATAAACTAACAAATAGGGATGAGCACATGCCTAAGATTTGTCTCTTATGATAAACTGCTTGGTTGTCTACTATCTAAGCTAGCCCATCAGAACACACTACATGACTGTCAAATGTAAAGTCAATCAAAACAAGTATCTGTCTGTCCATCATTACCCACAATCAGTGTATAATGCATGACTGTCTACCATGACACAAGTTATAGTATCTTGACTATTCAGTGTGACCATCATACATGTGCTTCTTCATCATGACCCAAGCTAGCCAGTCCGAGTATACTACTTGCCTGTCCAACATGTCTCAAGCTAACCAATCAAAACATACTACCGGAATGACCAACTTAACTCTGGCTAGTTAGTCAGAGTATACTAATTTTCTTGTCAGTTGATTGAAGCTAGCTAATCAGAGGTTGCTGTCTGACATGAAAAAGCCTATCAGATTACATTATTTTCCTATTCAACATGAATCAAACTAATCAATAAGAGTTACCATTTGCTTGTTAATCATGACTCAAGCCAGCCAATCAGAACTCAGTACCTAACTGTCCAACTCAACTCAAACTAGCCAATCAGATTAGACTGTTTGCCTTTCAAGCATGATCCCAACTAACCAACTAACCAACCAGAGCATCTGTTATCCAAACAAACCAATCAGAGTATACTACTCCCTTGTCAAACATGACCTGAGCCATACATTAACTGTATTTGCTGATACATCATGACTCAAACTAACCAATCCTATTACAGTGTCTGTCTTGGGAGCATGACTCAAACTAGCCAGTGAGTATTCTTCATAGGTTAAACATGTTCACAAACAGCCAATCAGAATATATTACTAGCTTGTTTAGTATGACTCAAGCAAGTCAATCAAAGCATACTTTCAGCTTGTCAAACATGACCTGAACTAGCCAATCAGAGAATGCTACATTCCTATCCCTTATTACCAGGCTAACCAATCAGAGAACACTGCCTATCATGTCTCAGGATAATGAATCAGAGTATACCATCTGCCTTTCTAGTATGACCTGAGTTAGCCAATGAGAATATACTACATGCTTATCCATTAGGATCCAAACTGCCCTATCAGATTTAACTCTTTGTTTGGCTATCATGAACTGAGCTAGCCAATCAGAGTGTACTACTTGACAGACAATTGTGACCCAAGTCACCCAATCAGAACTCATTATCTCTGACTCAAGTTAGCCAATCAGAACAAACCATGTATCTGTCTAGCATATGCTGAGTTAGTCAACCAAGTATACTGTGTTCCTATCAAATATTACTCAAGGTGGCCAATCTTTGTACACTACATGCCTATCATCCTGAACCAAGTTAGCTAATCAGAACATACTATCTGTCTTTCTCACATGACCTGAGATAGCCAATCAGAATTGACTACCTGCCTAATGGTAGTGGTGATTATTTTAGGGATGGATACATGATCCAGAAAAGTCCATCAGAATGATCTAGAATACTATCAGGAAAGAGAGCTCTTAACTCAGGAGCTATCTTAAACACTATCTACCTTAAAATGATTATAGAAAACAGAAGACATAGTCTACAAATTCAAAGCAAATTAGTCATTCTCTACATATTTCTCTCATTCTTGCTGTTCTAGAAAACCCATAATTGCTTTTCAAGACTTAGTTCAAATGCCATCTCCTGGTGAAATTGATGACAACTCTTCTGCTTTCTCCACAAAGACATGCAAGCTTCCTTTTTACTCTTGCTCTGTCATGTCCTTACAGTATTACTATGCCACTTTAATTGCTTGCTCTTTCCCTTCCTCAGTCATTCATTTTGTAGCATTCTTATTTTCCCCCAACATAATATTCTTATTGACTATTTAGGAATTTCACATTTCAATTACACTTGTTATTTCACAGTCTTCCTAGGTCTGCACACCCCAACCCCTTGTGACCTCTCAGCATCCTTTTATTTTTTTAAAAAAAGATTACTTTTAGGTTTTATTTTCTGCGTGTGACTATTCTGTAAGAGTAAAAGGTGCTCTTATTCATTAAGCAATCTCTTCTTTTTTAAAATTAGATATTTTCTTTATTTACATTTCAAACATTATCCCCTTTCTTCATTTTCCCTCCGAAACACCTCTATCCCATCCCCACCCCTGTTCACCAACTCACCCACTCCCCGCTTCCCTGTCCTGGCAATGAGCCTTCACAGGACCAGGGGCCTCTCCTCTCATTGATGTCTGACAATACCATCCTCTGCAACATATATGGTTGTAGCCATGGGTCCCTCCATGTGACATTCTTAATGGTCATGACCCTGACTTATTCAATACTTGGGTCATAGTTGCCACATAGTAAATGGGAGTTAAATGAATCAATGAATATGTGATTCTGGTAATATTAATATATTTGCCTAATAACCTTGGACGTCTTGCACACATATAAGCTCCTTGTTGAAGAATGTTGAAAGGTATGAGTTTTTATTGAAGCTAAAACCAAAAATGTAGCAAAGCATTTTATTGCTAGTTAATTTTCCACTATTGTAGTAAATACCTGTGGTAAACAACTTAGGAAATGAAAAAGGTTATTTTGGCTTAAAATATGGGACATTCTGCTCCATAATCAATTGCCCCATTGCTTTGTCCTCTTGGTAAGGTAGAAGTGCACTGCTGTGCAAAAATTGTTCAACTCATGGATGAGAGGTGATAAAAAGAGGAAGGAAGGTACCAGGGTCCCACTATTGTCATCTGAGTATGTATCCCTAATGACTTTAGATCCTCTCACTGGGCTGAACCTTCTAATAAGACCAGGATAGGCTAGGGGCCAATTGTTCAACCCATGAGACTTTGGAGGCCACATAAGATCCAAACTACAGCACACTCATACTTTTTTAAAAATTTATTTATTTGTTCATTTTACATCCCAATATCAGCTCCCCCTCTTCTCCCAGTACCTCCTCATTCAGCTTGTTCCCATTTTCCTCTCTCCCCTTCTCCTTTTTTGTTTTCTTTTTCTCTAGATATCACCTCCCTACTCTTCCCCCACCCCAGATAGGCAGCAGATTTAAGGACAGTCCCCTGCTCCTGTTGTTGGGGGACCCACATGAAGACCAAGCTGCACATCTGTTTCATATGTTTAGAGGACCAAGGTCCAGCCAGTGCCTTACTCTGTAAATCGCACTGTTTTGTGAAGTTAAGGAGAAAAGCTAGAGAAGTTGAGTGATACCATTAGTCAGTAAAAAAGTAGGTAGAGATGTGGAAGAAAAGATCATACAGATGAAAACCAGGCAGTAAATGTAGGAAAGGCCTGTATGAGGATCACTCTGCTTTCTGAGTAAACTTTGCCTTTGAACAGTAGCTCAGGCCATTGGCAGAGTTAATGGGAAGTTGAAATGGCAAAACCTCCTAACTTTTATGCACCCTGTTATGAGATCTACCTTTCTAATGATGATGAGAAAGTAGAAGTGGATCGAGGAGAGGGGTGTCTATTTGGGGAAGGTAGCCCACCGTTCTGCACAGGCAACCCCCCCCCCTTTTTTTTTTTTACCAGAGCTGTAGATGTGGCAGCTGACACAGTGTCCTTGCTGGGAAAATGCTCTACTGTCTTCCTACTCTACCTTCATTTTTCTATGAACTCTGATCTCTCATCTTTCAAAGCTAAAGTAGCTCATCTCTATATGCTCTTTGCCCCAGTATAGTTCTTGAGGTCAAAAGCTAAGGTAGCCAGATGTGGTGGTGCACACCTTTAAGCCTGGTACATGGGAGGCAGAGGCAGGCAGATCTGTTGAGTTCTAGGCCAACCTAACATACATAGGGACTTCCAGGTCAGCCAAAGCTGCCAAAAAATAGTTAAGGCAGTGGGACTGAAATTTTTTTTTTCTGGAATGAACATTTTTCTCCCTCAGTCTTCTGAGTGCTTGGATTAGAGGCATGTACTACCTCCTACAGCTTGGTCTCAGTTTTGGTATATGATATAGACAGGGCTGACATTTTATCACCTCTGACCCCCAGCAGAAGAAGAGACTGTTGACAACGGTGGAATCTAGAACTTTGATGGAGATTCCACACTAGGGCATCCCAACTGTACCAAGGAAGGACCGGCCCCAATCCCAGTTTGGTCAGAGCTTTCACTGCTCCTTTTACTCGGGGTCTAATGAAGTGGGTGTCCATTGCTACATCATGACCTCATCTTTCCTTCTGACTATTTTCCCAAGATCCTGGGCACCTGCCAGAAGAGAGTCTCAAAGGGAGGTCTTAGGAGGCAGGGTAACTAGTGTGTGGCCCGTGGTGGGCTGTAGGCTACCCCAGGAATAGCTGCAAAGTGTACATCAGGTCTGACCTTAGCCATACCCAGCTGGCAGCCAGGTTGAGGAGTGAGTCCCTCCTAGATCTAGCCAGCTGGAAGTACCAGCCACACTTTCTCTAGGCTGGGTGGGTTCTGGCACTACCACAAGGCTGAGAATGGGTACGGGGGTGAGGGACCTCTGTGAGGGGTCGGTTGGTCCTGAGGGCCTCAGCAACATCGAGTCCAGAAGGAATTTGGAAGATGTGCAGGGTTCTCATAGAGAGTCTGAGAGGCGAGGGAGACCCGCGGCAGGCTCAGCGGGAGGGTGGGTAGTTGTGTGCCTGGGCAAGCTGTGCCGAGCTCTCTCGACTGTGGCGCCGCCTCCTGGTAGCGCCTGGCACTGAGCCTGTGGGCAGGGGAGGCAGGAGACCGCCTCCCGCGCGGTCCCTCTACCTGCTGGGGGCGGGGAGGAAGAAAGGCGGGCTCCAAGCGAGTGAGTGAGTCACTCCTGTCCCTTGGGTTAGGAGCATCAGGACTTCTCTCCCTTCCCGAGGTCTGTGCATCGGCTCCAGTTCCGCGACTCCTTCTGCTACTCTCCTGGGCGGCGAGATCCCCATCCGAGACTGGACCAGTCTCCTTTCCTTGTTAAGTGAGGACTAGGTAAGTTCTTGCCATTTGATAACCTCTGTTAGGGTGCTGGCTGCATAGAGCGCGCGGGGAGGGAGGGGGGGCTTCCAGACCGTGTCTCTGTCTGCTTTTTCCTCCTTCTCTGGTTCTTTCCACTGTAGACAGAAAGTTAGATTTAAAAAAAAAAAAAAACGCGTCAGAGACTATCAAATCCGTGCTTAGACCCCCAGCTAAAACCAAACTCTAGAGCAGTGTTCTTAATTTCAAATGTCTTGACGTGGCGTTTATGGGACAATGGATGTTTGATTGGTTTGTCTTTGCTTACTTAACCCTTCTTTTGCTTCTGGACAATATTTAGAGGTGGGGATAGGTGAGCTCAAGAGCTGAGCTGGGATCCGTTCCTGGGTGCTTTGCTTTCTTCATTCAGCAAGGTGGCAGGGAGTCTCACTGTGCCTTGAGTTGGTATCTTGGAGGAACCCTCTAGCCCAGAACACGCCGGAGCTGGAAAAGAACTGCAGTTATTGCTTACCTATAAAGTGATCACAGACAGAATCAAAATAATTTGGAGAGACAATCTGTGCCAATGTAACAAAAATGTTGAGACAATTCATTGAAAGACTCCATGGAATATTCTAGAAAAAAATTGGAGGCTATTGCTGCTTTTTTGTTTTCTGTTTTCAGAGATGCTTCATAGCCTATTATTTCCTTTGCAGGAAAATCAATGAGAACCTACTCTGTTTCTTAGAAGGATTTGCCAGTACAAAGCTATATGCTACTTTGTCTTCTATGGTGTATCCAGCAAGGGAGTGTCAAAACATTGCTTTTAGAAAAAAATTAGCTAGGGGAGGGGGCGTTTCTCATTTCACTACCATTAAGCAGCAAAATGTTTCTATGACCATTACACTCTAATTATTGCTGTCATTTTGAATAGCAGTAACAGAGAGAGCATGTGATATGCATGAATCTGTGGCTTATGCTGACAGCCGACCTCTTGTCAGTATTGTTCAGTCTAATGTGATGTCGTAACAGGTGGTCTGAATTGAAATCACAAAATTATTCTGTCCTAGAAAATTTACCTGATGGTATAGTACCAACGTACTCTTATTCCCAGGATTGACTTTTGTCTTGTGTGAAAAAATATAGATGTGGGGTTATTTTGTGGCAATTTATTAGCTCCTGATTAGAGATGGCTGTTTCCTGAATTGTCCTATGGATTACAATCTATGACTATAGGAGCAAACCCCTCCTGTCCCTCTTGGAAGAAAATTAGTGAAACTTTAGATGGTTAGTCAGAGAGTCCTTGATGTTCCTTTTTAAATGACCCCCACAGAGCTCCTCAAATAAGTTAAATTTCTGATAACCTACCTCTTCACATCTTTATCATGACTTTTATGCATATTTTTATCAGTGGGACTTAATAAAGTAGAGGTATGTTGGAAACATGACTGAATGATTAAATCACGTTGCAATTCAGATTTCTCAAATAATTTATGGGCAAGCTTTCTCTCCACCCCTAGAATATAATAATATAATCTATATAATTCAATGGTATTCAAGGTGTGGTTCATCAAATTATGCTGTTTTATAAATAAATAGAAATATACATATATACACGTTTATACATTTCATACACATACACATATCTATTTTAAAAGTTCGTTTAGAAGTGTAACAGCAGTTAAATACAATTGTCCAACAATGTTGGGGTTGTGGGACAATACCTAACATTTATGATTTCAGAACAGCTTCAGCAGCTCCAGATATGATGCCCTTACACTGTATTCAAGGACAAGAAACAAAGGATAGAAAAGAGCAAAGGGTTTTTCTTCATATAACTTCCTCTTTGCGGAGGTTAAAAAAAAAGCATTTTCCCTCAAAGTTTCCTAATGAATACCCCTTTGATCTCATCATCAGGATTTGGGAGCATATAAACTGCTCTTAGTGGCAAGAGTGGTTGGGAAAATAGCAGGCCTTTTAGCTTCTATAATGGAAGGCTTATTGGAAGTGATGTTGTTGATGGATTTGGAGAGCTAACCAGAAGTTTTGCTAGGATGCTATGAAAATTTTTGTTTGAAGTTGTGTTTTTGTCATTGGTTGGGCCAAGCACTCCTCAAGGTAGTAAGATCACATTTAGAAAGGATTCCCTTTGTTCACAGCCTTGTCTATGAAACCTTCATGTGGTGAACATTAATGCACATCTTGAGAATTTTAAGAGGCCTGACAATAGGACTCTGACATTTACAGGTAAGGACTTGGGGAAGAGAGTAGGATTGGATATGGTCCCTGGGTAGAGCTTTCATCACTAAACACTTGTGGCTTTATAAGAAAAGGAAGGAGGAGGCCAGGGAGGTTTATGTGCATTCTCTGTCAATTACTTTGTGAACCCTGTATAACATACATACACACACACACACACACACACACACACACACACACATCCAAAAATGGACTGATATGTTAACATTCAGAAGCTATAGCTTATATATCCACATTCACATATAAATATGACATGCCTTCCATTAACATTAAATGCAAACCAGACCCTCCAGTTCCTAGCACACAGCAAACTTGAAGTAGACCTTTGAGCAGATTATTGGGTTTGAGAGCTGTAGGGATATGGAAAAAGTAGAAAAGATTTAGTGCTTAAATGCTGTTTAGTGCTGTGATACCAGAGCCCTGGTTTGAGGATTTATAGAATCTAAGTCTTATCCTTTGGATCCTGGGGAGCTTGAAGGCAATGTAACAGGAGGAGATATGAAAACCTAGCAAAAATGGGTGCTAACATCTTAGGTCAGGGGATTTTCTTGAGGGAGGGACTTCTCTGTACTTGTACTGTAGAAGATGTCCAACTGAAGGGCACAGGTTGGGGTGGGAGATAAAACCAAAATAAAAGGCCAAATAAGAAATGATAATGTATGAGGGGGAACACTGTTGTCATACACTGCCAGCTGTCATTCTTGACTTTCTTCAAGTAGGAGCCCTCAATGTATAGAAAGTCCAACTTTGGAAACATAATGGTGGGAGATTGAATAGGCAAGGATTAAGAGACTGTAATTGTAGATTTAGATCTTAGAGCTTTGAGTCTTGGATGGTTTGCCTGTTACGCCTGGTGTAGATATCAATAGCTTTCAAAGATTGCTTCACATAACAATTACTGGAGAGCTTTTTAAAAACTCAGATTTACAGGTTAATCCTTAGATCATTTATTGGAACCTTTGGGAATGGAAGCCAAGTATTAATAGTATTTTAAAAACTCCTATTAATGCCAGTACATACTTGAGTTTGGAGACTTAATTTTCTGCAACTGCCACACTAAATACCACAAAGGAAACTAGATAAGGAAAATAGACTTATTTTTTCTGAGTCCTGGAGATAAAACTTCCAAGGTCAAAGTATCAATAGGCTTTTCTTTGCATATCTGTGGTGTCAAATCCTCTTTCTGAGGACATAAATTACAGTGGAAAGTTTATCATAATGCCCTCATTTTCGTATGATCACATCGTTAAAGGACCTGTTTCCAAATATAGCTAGATTCTCTGGGTCTAGCTATCAGAATTTGAACATAACAAAGTGGAGGAAGCAACCTGTGACAGCTATGATCGGTGTGCAAGCATGGTGGTTCTTACATTTGGATGTGAATATAAATTACCTAGAAACTTTGCTAAAATTCGAGACCAAGACGAGTCATGAGAGTGCACATTCCTGGTGCTATAATGCTGCTGGCTCCTGGGTTGTCTTTTAAGTAGATCAGTGGTTCTCAAGCTGTAGGAGTCACCAAGCTCAACATGAAGAAATTGTTAGAAACAGATTTCTGGGGTCTGATCTCAGAATTTCTGATTCCATTAGTTTCTGGCAGATCCCAAGAATTTGCATTTCTAACAAGTTCCCAGACAATGCCCATGTCATTGTCTAGGGAAGATGCTTTTGCAAGCCACAGATCCCTCACATTTTGACATTTTATAGTATTGGTGAAGTCAGGGTCATCGCATATAGCACGCTATATGAAGTATATTATATTCACTATCTTAATTCTGACAGTATTACATTTTCTTTTGTCAAGGTTAGCCCCCTTCCAATAGAACAGAGGATTAGAAAGTGCTTCATTGGGATTTTTTACATGTCTTGCAGAAATAGAGGTAGGTGGATACATGTAGCCTTACTTGTCTCTAGTGATGTTCTCCAAGAAGAGCACTAACTTGCAGCTTGCTATTTTTACAACTTAAAGATGATTATATAAGATTTCTATGCAATTTTAAAAGGTTTAACTACTCTAATGAATGTATGTCTCCCAAAGGAGCAATGGAAATTTCTCAAAACACATTAATTTTAAATAATTCCTTATTTGGTGACTATGAGTCTCTACATGAGACTCATAGTGTACTACATCAAATGGTATCTCTTCCCCCAAATAACTGGAGATGGAAAAAAACATCTTGGGCTTTCCTTGAGAGTTTAAATGAGTGAGATTAATTTCTGTGAATGTTTTCAATCATTTATAAAATATGGATCTAGCACTTTTGTATTATCTTCTCATGAATATAAACATGTTTATATATATTTTCATTATTGCTAATGTTATGCATTATATGCATTCATTTGCAATTCAGTAAAACAAGATTATTATTTTTTTAAGATTTATTTTATCGCTTTTTATTATTTGGGGGTGAGTGAGTATGGGCATGAATGTGGGTAATGTGCATGTTTGTACAAATATCAGAAAAGGACATCAGATGCGCTGGAGCTGGAGTTCCAGGCTGTTTGTGAGCCGCCTAATGAGGGTGCCGGTAACTGAACTTAGGTCTTCTTCAAGAGCAGTATGCACTCTTAAACACTGGCTAGCTCCCCTAACTCCACAGTGACGTTTCTTTATGCCCCATTTACTCTGGAGCTAGATAGAAAAAAATGGTTTTGCTAAAATATTTCCCTATTTTCCAAAATTACGCTAGATATAAAGGGCTTTTATTCCAAATAAACCATTCCTTTAACTCCAAAAGAGCAAGTGAAATCTTTTTCCCATTGGTAAGTAAAACCTTCTAGGCTTTCCCCCAGTTTGCACTTGTTGTTTTTGTTTTCACTGGCCCCTAACTCCTAACTCCTCTGTTTAGGAGAAGAGGTTTCAGGTAGTGTTTCTGGTCTAAGCATCTGTCTCACTTGATAAGACAAGCCCATTTGTTAAGATGGATACAATGGGCTGTCAGAGGGCCATGGGATTAAATATTTGAACTGTTACAGTGAATTCTGCTTCTCCTAATGTCATGCTCAGGAATCAACCTCATGACGCCACATGTTCATTGCCTACAGGGAGAGGATAACCTGGTCAGGCTATTTGGCCTGCCTGACAGTTTTTTTCATTGTAAATTACTAAACCAACACTGACTTTCAACACTTATGAGTGTTGTGGGAGCGAGTCAGCACGCAGCACCTCAGCCTGATCAATTCAAGGACACTGATAAGATCTCTTATCTGACAGATGGTTCCATGCCACGTGCTGAAGCTGCTGACTCACTAAAGTGAATTAAAACCAGCCAACAGTTATTACTATTAAGCATTTTCTGCATCCCAAGCACCATGCAATTTTATTTACTTTATCCCATTTAGCCCTCATATTAACTCTATGAGTTATTAGGTATTTTCATTACATAATTTAAAGGCAGCTATGTTGATTTAAAATTTGCCCTGAGTCACATGGCTACTGTGATAAGAAAAAATTTTTAAATTTAACTTAATTTTTTAAAATAACAATTCCCTCATGGCATTTTTATATAAACTTAGTCTGGGTTTGATCTCTCACCCCCAACTTACCCTCTGCTCTCCCCCATATGCCTGTCCCTATCCATGCTTGTACACTTCTGCCCCTAGTGCTTTTCTTTCCATTCCTAGTTACAGAAACCTTGAGTTGCCCTCCACTGTCCATCCTCACGTTCTCTCTTAGGATCTGAATCCCAGTTTTCTTGTTAGTGGCACTGTATCTCATGAATACTCGGTCACACAGCATCTCCTACACCTGACGCTATGGCAGAATTTTCCACAGAGAGAAAAGTGTGTTGCGGGCTATGTCTCAGAAGCCCAAGGGCAGGGAGTTGTCACGCTAGAGAGGAGAGCCTTTTCCTCCCCTCCACTTTTTTTTGTTTTGACTAGAGTATGTAAACATGAAAGCTGCTGCCATCTTAGACTGTGGGACAGCCTGCTGGATGTAAGCTAGCCTCGGGCTCATCGCAACAGCCAAGTGAAGAAGAAAACCTGGCCTGTGTCGGTGCCAGGGAACTTCTGAGGCAGTTCCACTCCAGGCATATTTGTCTGTTAACAGAACTAACTGACATTCTCTGACTGGAGGAAGCAAAATTAGAATGGTTATTTGGTAGGCAGTAGACAGTATCTACACACTATATACCAAAGTTCCAATATGTTAACTGTAATATATGCTTGGATTTCAATTCTGCCATTTACTACTGTATACATCCTTACAGCCCAGCTTTTAAATTTCATTTAAAAATTCATACATGTATATATTATATATTGATCATATTCTGAGTCATCCTTTGACTCTTCCTTGTCTTGCCCTTCCTCCTGGTATTAGTTCCTCTTGGATGGTTAAAAATGTTGCTTACAGGGTTGGAGAGATGGCTCCGTGGTTAAGAGCACTGACTGCTCTTCCAGAGGTCCTGAGTTCAAATCCCAGCAACCACATGGTGGCTCACAACCATCTGTAATGGGATCTAATGACCTCTTCTGGTGTGTCTGAAGACAGCTACAGTATACTTACATATAATAATAAATAAATCTTTAAAAATTATTTATTACATTTATTTATTTATTTATTTATTTATTTATTTATTTATTTATTTATGTGTATCAGTATGTGTGTCTTGTTCTCCTTGAGAGTTTAAAATGTTTATTACATTTATTTGTTTATTTTTGTGAATGAGTGAGAGTGTGTGTGTGTGTGTGTGTGTGTGTGTACATGTACACACAGGTTTGCTTTCCACCAAACATCTTTTCTGGCTGCATCATCCTGACAGTTAAAAAGTTATCTGTCTGTCTGTCTGTCTGTCTGTCTACTGATTTGTATCTTTTGGTTGTGAAGCCTGTGCCATGTATGTGTGGATATCAAGGGACAACTTTCAAGTGTTGGTTCTGTCTTCCATCATGATGCTTCCATTCATCAGGAATGATTCATGATTCCTGATGACTCAAAATCAGTTCATCAGGTTTTAGTACCTTTACCCACTTAGCTATCTGACTGGCCCATCCTTGCACAGTTTTACTTCTGTTTTTATTTTGTATATACATACATTATGTTTTGTGTCTACATAAACCTAGAAACCACAAATTAAATAAAAAGTTACACCCTTGATAGATTCAGCTCAGCTTTTAATCAAGCTGTTGGTCTTATAACTAACTTGTATATCCAGGTAGTGCCTCCACTAAATCATAATGAATATCTCAGGTTCTATACTAGGGCTTCTTTGATATTTCCACACAGATGTTTGTTGGAGTACCCTAGCACTCCAAGATTCAACCCTTGACTAATGTCAAATGGTAGTTGGAAATGAATCCTCCTTTATCCTACCTTTGACTACATAATTCTCTTTTGCATTTTTAGTAGAGTTTGTTTTAAGGGATTCTCAGAGGATCGAAATAAGATTAAACTCTAATTTTCTACAGTTGTGGATAAGTTAGAAATATATTCCTACATTACTTTTCTTTTTACCCAACTGCCTACTTCTATTCACTGGAAACTCTACCTCAAACAAATGTACCTGTGTACAAACCTTAGTTTCAGTCTTTGTATTCCAGGGGAACTTATTTAAGACATAATACATGCCTTGAATTGAACTGTACTGGTGGCACTTGCTGATTCTTGTGGCTTTTCAATGATGGGGCAACATATTATCTTTGGTGTGAAACTGTCATAACCCATGATGATAACCACAAAGTGCTTGCATGGATGTGACTCACTAGGCACTCGTACATCTTTTTGATGTGAGTACAATTTGGGTTTATTTTAGAAAAGCAAAATCTGATGCTGCTATAGTTTGAGTATGATTTGTGAGTGTCTTCTAAGGGTTTGTGAGCTGGAAGCTTTATCTACATGATCTTAAGAGGTGTTAGGATCTATAAGAGCTCAAGAGGTAGAACCCAGTGGAAAATGATTGAGTTATGGGTTAATGTAGTTATCTATGGGACAATATTAGTTATGATGAGCGCAGAGTCTTATAAATTGGGGTTACTCTACATACTTGTCCAATTTGAATGTAGTCTCATACCTTTCTAGCTCTACATGTTGTGGAGCCCAGGAGATCCCGTCCGAGGCTAAACTGGTTACCCAATCTTGAGATTTCAGCCTCCCAAACTGTAAGGTGGATAAAGCTTTATCCTTTATAATGTCTCAGCCTCAAACATTTTGTTATATCAACAGAAAAGACTCATACAGACATTATCTTGGTTAGCTGAATCTACAAATCCTCTCTTTCAGCACTTTTACTCCTAGTTATACTCTCTAGAGTCATTCTGAATATGAGTCAGTGCCCTGATTGATTTCTTTCCCATCAGTTTGATACGAGTTAGGGTTAGTCTGTTGGGCATCTTCTTGACTAATGCTGATGTGGGAGGGTTTAGCAAGCCAGTCGGGAGAAGCAAGCCAATAAATAGTGTTCCTTCATTACATCTGCTTCAGTTTCCACCTCCAGGTTCCTGCCTTGAGATCCCAACCTGCTTCCCTTGGTGATGGTCTATAAAGTGTAATCCAAAATAAACCCTTTCCTTCCCCCAAGTTTCTTTTGGTCAGGGTGCTTATCATAGGTAGAGAAACCTAAGAAAACCTTAAGTCTCAGAAGTTTAGTATGTGCTTCAATTGCAAATGCAGGCAACAAATTATAGTGACATCAGTAGAATCCATGACTTTGTCGTCCAAAGAAATCACAGGTGTCTTTCCTATGGTACTGGTGATATCACGAAATGCAGCCCCACCCCACCCCACCCCCAATCTAGATTGTTCTTTATAGACAAGGATAATATCGTGGAGATTCATGGCCTCCCAAGTTTTGTGCTTAAAGGTAGTCAATACCACATCCAAGGCACAAAATGTGTCTTATGCTCATGTCTACTTTAAAATCTGAGTCAGGCCAGGGGAAATAGTTTGGCATGTAAAGGCAGCAGCAGCCATGCCTGATGACTTCAGCTCAATCTCTGAGACATACATTGTGTGTCCTTTCTCAGAGGGAAGGGAGCAACTCCTGAGAATTGTGCTCTGGCTGCCACACACACACATACACCCACATGTGCATGTACACACACACACACACACACACACACACACACACACACGCACATGCACACCGACACACAAATGCACATGTATGTGCCCTCAACAAATGGAAAATATAGCATATGGATGCTTTGCTGAGACTGGGAGTGAAATAGCAGCTGTACTAGTGACATCAGAGAGCACTGCACTAGGCAGGTCATTAGCATGGTAAACAGGATTGGACACAGAGGCACACAGGAGACAGTGAGGTGCTCTTTCCCACCTGTACAGGAAGATGTGACTCTTGAAAATTGCCAGAAAAACTAAAGCATGGTTTTTGATTCTAGTTGACTAAAAGGGGAATGCAGAGACAGAAAAGCCATTACAAAACGGGGAGCTTTAAGAGCTGCTGGGCTGAGAACTAGCAGAAACATTCACTGAGGCTGCACTTTGCCAGTCCAGCATCTTTGTCAGCAGTGTGTGTGTGTGTGTGTGTATGTGTGTGTGTGTGCATGCATACAAGGATACAATGGATGCTAAATACAAAGGTATCTATGTCTTCTTTAATTGAGTTGTAGATGGTTTTAATAAATTAGTCTTTAGGAATTCATTACTCAGATCAATACCTGGAACATTGATAATGTTGGTGTATCTACTTTATACTACTACCCAATCCCATCTGTCTCTCCAGTACTGGCTTATGGTCTGAGTCTATCTATCTATCTATCTATCTATCTATCTATCTATCTATCTATCCATCTATCTATTATATTCATATATATATAATGTATTATATATAACATCTTTAAAGATATATTGAATAGCATTGTTTGTTTATGAGTTTTGTAAAAGTGATAAAGTGATACCTGGTGATTTAATTTTTGACTGGATATTTTATATACAGTGAATCTGTATTCTTCCTTGTAGCCATAGTTAATTCATTTCACTCTAAAAACAAATACTAATCCATTTTCCTAAAAATGCATGATTCAATTATTCTAGATTTTTAAAATTATGAATCATGGTGTGATGGCTACATTGTTAATTCTTGTCTCAAAATTATCTACATTTTATAATATCACCAGTATTGTAATGTGACATGAAAGATGCCTGGGGTTTCTTTGGGTGATACAGTCATGGATTCTGTTAATGTCACTGTAATTTGTTGCCTGCATTTTTTAATTGAAGCACATACTGAATTTCAGTTAGAGATTAGTGGATGTAAAAATGTATTTTTCCCATTCAAGTGAATAGACTTTCTAAGTTTGGTGTGTGCCTGTGTGTGTAATGATCAACTACAGATGCCATTCTTTTTTCATTTTTATTGTTTAAAATGAATTTTAAATTTAAATATATTTTGTGATAATTCCTCTCCTCAATGTTCTTCCAGTTCCTCTCCCCCCTGTACCCACCTAACTTTTTTTCTCCAAAAACAAACAAAACCCAATATAACAACAAATCCTTCAGAACCAAAAAAATAAAACCAAACCACCAAGTAGTAATAAAACTGGTAGGATGAAGCATCCTTTGGGTCTATACCCAAGAGTTATGTGGCTGGATCTTGAAATAGATTCCAGAGGAACTGCCACACTGATTTCCATAATGGCTGTACAGGGTTAGACTCCCACCAGTAATGTATGAGTGTTCCCCTTACTCCACATTCTTACCATCACTTGTTTTGTTGGTCTTAGCATTCTTGACAGTTTTGGAGTTCCAAAGTAGTTTTGATTTGCATTTCCCTGGTGGCTAAGGATGTTGACTATTTCTTGAAGTGTCTCTCAGCCATTTGAGAATTCTCTGTTTAGATCTGTTCTCAATTTTTTCCATGCCTATATATATTTTCTCCCTATTGGGCCATCATAAATATACATCCAAGGAGACAAGGATACCAAGATACAGAATTTCAGAGTTTGATACATCTGCCAAACAGGCAAGCTAACCAGCACTTGCAAACCATTCAGTTCCTTCCAGGAAGTGAAGGAAGAAATGCCCACCTGACAAAGTGGTGCTTGGGAGCTGTGAGACATTTATGGCAAGTTTGAATTTGCTCTTAAAGGGAGATCTAGTGAAATCTTCCATAAAAGCTCAGGAGAGAACATAGACAAAATAAAATAAAATTATCTGTCTACTCCTCACATCAGTCTTTAGTGGATCTTTTCAGGCCTTGGTGATGGTCCATTTTCTACAGCCAGCTTGTTATCCTATCATGTGCTTGGCTTGGGACTGATGTATCCAAGTGTGCATACAGTCCACCTTGACAGCAGACTGGGTAGTCAGGATGACAAGGTGTGTTCTCTTTTAGGGGTGGTGGTAGTCCCAGTTTCCTTTAGACTTAACATTTCAGCCTTTTGTTGAGGATAAGTGGTGACATACTTAGCTTCTTCTTGACTGAGATTAGGGACAATGAAAGCTGGAATGCTAACAAAAGGCCAAGGGTTGGGGTTCAGGCAGCCATGTGGAGCAGTTGTTTGCAGCTGATTCATGGGCGGTGTCTATAAGGCAAGTGGAAATCTCCTAGAACAAATATAGACTAGGGACAGGAGTTACAGTTTAAGAACTTAAAGGAAAATGTTACACATAAACCTCTGGAATAAGCTGTAGATGAGGAAGCTTTGCTGTTGATGGACGAAGCACTTATTTATGAAAAGTGAATTCAAGTCGCAACTTCCTGAAGCTTACCTGGATTTAAAGTGGACAAAAAGAGACAAAGTTTTAGATATATTAGCATTACCACTGCATTACCACTGTTTGTAATCTGTAGAGAAAGCCACATTGTAGAAAAGCAGGAGACCCATAACTTTGAGTCATAGTAAAAGCTTTTGCCTCCCCAAATGATTTTGAGGTAAAAGGATTAACACAATTTCCTTTCATAGAATATTTCATAAGAGATTTTTTTCTACTTCTATAATGTTTAATGTTCCAAATAGAATTTAAAAACTGGCTGACCGCATATTACTTTTAGCTTCAGAAGACATCATGTACATTTAAGAGGCCTTTAATTATTATAAATTAGTTTGATCACTTAAAAAAATGTCAATACTGAATTGTATATTTTTCAAATAAAGATACTTTGACTTCTTCCTTTCTAGTTTATATCTCCTGATCTGTTTCAGTTGTAAACTTCAGTACTTTATTGACTAGATATGGAGAGAGTGGACAGCCTTTTCATGTTTTTGCTTTTAGTGGAATTGCTTTAAGTTTTTCTCCATTTAAGTTTATGATGACTATGGGCTTGCTATAAACTCCTTTTATTAGGTTTAGGTATGTCTCTTGTACCTCTAATCTCTCCAGGACATATATTATGAAAGGGTGTTGGATTTTTTTTCAAAAGGATTTTCTGCATCTAATGTGATGATCATATGGGTTTTTCTACTTGTTTATGTGGTAGAATACAGTTGTCATTCTTAAGGAGCCTCTGGTTTCTTTTTTGAGATATGGTCTCTCACTAATATCAGGGACACATTAGCCTTACTTACCATGGAGACCTAGGGCATCAGCCTGTCTTACATTTTCTTTTTTAAACTAGGCTTCACCTGTATCTGAATCACCAGCACTGGAATTAGAAACCTATGTGCCACCACATGGGTTCTGGGGATCAAATACTTTACTAACCAAGCTATGTCTTACAGCCCCTCTAAAATTCATCTAAACATTCTTAGAAGCCATTTCACTTGAAATGACAGCAGAGGAGGAAAAATAATTATAACGTGAACACCAAGTATTATCTAAGTCACATGCCACCAGAAGAGCACTTTAGTCATTGAAAGGTGGAGAAGGTATAGGTGCGTTCCTGGGCCCAGCTGCACTTCACACAGCTTTTGAGGACTTTGCACTCCAACCTTTTTCAAGTAGATCTCCATATTTCCACCTGGAACTCCTGCCTCCTACTCAGATGCATTCATTGCTCTTACCCTTAAATCAATCAATCTCTTGATTCCATTCTGTTTTCATACTCAGAACCGTCCACTGCAGAATAACTTTCTTCTGGCCCCCACATGATAGATAGCACAGAGTGGTTTTTCAGTATCCCATGGCTTGTCTTCTTCAAAGCTTTTCCACTGGGGTGAGCAGTAAGTGGTAAGCAGAGCCTGTGCAAGGCCCCTGCCTCCTCTTGCTTTCAGACCTAGCACAATCTTCTTTTTAAAAAAAGATTTACTTATTCACTTATTTTACTCACATGTGCACGTGTGCACCATGTGTGTGCCTGGTGCCAATGGAGTCCAGAAGAAGATATCAGTTTACTTTGAGCTGGGACTACAGAAAGTTGTAAATCACCATGTTAAGGGTGGTGGTGGAAACTGAACCTGGATCCTCTACAAAAGCAGCCAAAGGCTCTAAACCACTGAGTCATCTCTCCAGCCCTTAATACATCACATTTTTAAAGTGTGAGGAAAAGAAACATTTTCCTGACTGCCCATAAATTAAGACTGTTCAAACACACAGAATAGATAGTATGTGCTTATTAGGCAGTTTATATATGCTGGTTCCTTTCTCAGCTCAGAGTCCCTGTCAAATGGGCTCATTATTAAGCTATAGCTTTAGTCTTGGCTGTTTCCTGGGCCATGCAAACACCTGGATCCAGACTTTTCTGCTTGTCTGAACATGATTAGTAATTTCATTTATATATTCCAGAATGTGCATTGATGAATTGACTCAATGATAAATTAATAATTTCTCCAGAATTAACTGTGAATATTTATTATAGTTTATTTGGGGGATAGCGGTGTTTTTTTTTTTATTTTATTTATTTATTTTTTTTTTTTTTACAGAAAAAATATCACGAAGATAAGACAAAGAGCTCCATATACAAATATCCGGCCTATCTAGTAGTAAGCATAGTAGTCTGTGTGGCATGTTCATTAGATGAAGTGATATTGACGTGCCACCATTAAATAAAGTCCACAATAAAGACAGTCTTTTATTTAGATTTTAAAAAATCTTTAACTAGTAAACTTTTATCTCTTTTAGGAGATATAGAGTAATTCCCCAACAACTTTTAGTTTGATCTCTCCTCTTTTCCTCTTGGCTGTGACAATTTCTCAGACTGCCTTTGCATATGATGATCCTGACAGTTTCAAGAACATAGATCAACTAGAATTTGCCTTATGTTTTTATAGGACTACAATGGTGCTGTGTGTTTTGGAGAGGAAGACCATAAAGGTTAAATGCTATTTTAACTCCATAATGATATAGGTATATACTGTCATCATAACCGATCATTTGATGTTTATCTTGGCCAGTGTCTAGCTGAGGGAGTGTTGGTCAGGTCTCACTGTCTGAAAGGGATTCTTTGCTCCCACTTCCCTACTGAAAACCAAGTTACTAGGCACAGGTGCCACCTGAGGAATTAGGAATTATGTTTCATTTCCTTGAAGGTAAAGTATCAAAATAAGTTATTTGAAATTCTGCCCTGGGGATTTGTCACTTCTCTCTAATTTACTTACTTATTCATTTAGTTATGCATTTGTTTATGTCAGCAAGGATTAATGGTAATGAATTTTCATCGAATAATTCAATAATCCAATTTTATCTTTGACCAGTGACTTGAATTTTTTTGTCTATGGCTCTGGCTCCTAAGCACGGGGGAAAAAAAGTAAAATCAGTGGATACACATAGAATCTGTTCATTGTAGTCTTTTTGTGTGTAATACCTTATGGTTTTGTACAATTTTCACTAAATAATTTAGTGATATAGTGAATTCTACTATGAAAGGCACAGAAAAAGAAACTGGTCAGTAAAAGAGTACAGAGTGAAAATTAAATTTTACTGCTATTCTCACACCTTTGTACTCCTTTCTAGACAAAGTCCTGTCATTGCTATTATTAAACATTTATTGATGTATATTTGTGTGGCCCTGAGTATAATTATATATATTACATATGTGCAGGTACCTGCAGAGCTAGAAGAGGATATTGAATCCCCTGAAGCTAGAGTTATACATAGTTATGAGATGTCAAATGTGGGTAACTGAATCTTGGATTCTCTACCAGAACTGCAAATTCTCCTAACCACTGAACTATTTCCATAGCTTCTAGTACTGCTATTTCAATAAAAAATTCATAGATGCAGTAGCTGTCAATCTGCCACTTTAGATTCTAAGGGAAATGGCTAGGAAGAGACAGGAGACTAAAGCTAAAAAGGTGTATGCGGGATGGGTCAGGCAGACCAAAGAACTATGGAATTCTTAATTCTAGCAGTACGTTTGTTTAGCAAACTGTTTCCCAAGATTTATTTTTTTTTCTGGTGCAACTCTCTGTTTCAACCTCTGACTAGCATAGAGTGTGGCCACATCAGTCAATTTTCTTAGTTGGAAATAATCAAATAAGCTATGTCTACTTTAAGCATATGTCTTTATTTGAGGGTGCTATGTGGTGGGATATGTATGGTTCCATTTATTTCCACTGCTAACCATGGCTTGAAGACATGAGAATTTTTAATTTCATTCACTAAAGGAGAATATTTCCACATCCTTCCATTCTGAGGCTGACCATGTGACTTGCTTTGTTCAATGAGATGCTACTGTATAAATATGATACAGGAGGACATTTAAGTAAGGACTTGCGCGGTTCTCCTTCTGTTCATTATCTTTCATTATTCAAAAGAACATGACAAGCCCAGCTTGGTGAAGGATAAGAGATCTGTACTTCAGAACTAAGTCATGGCATATTGCAGCTGAAGCTATTCTAGGTTGGTCGACAGCTACCTGACACCCAGATGTTCGTGATCTGAGTTGCAGCTAACCACAGCACAGATACATGAACATTTTCCAAAGGAGCAGAGATGGTCATCCTTCTTGGAAAAAAACTGACACCTAGTTACCTTATTCAGTTACTTTATTCAAACATTATACAAGGTTAATTGGGGCTGGGAAAGGTTCTGACTACCTGCGTTATATTGCCATTGCTACCCACGAGGGCAGGCAACCCACACAAATCTCAATCACTTTTGATTGTGGCTAGCTGGCTGGAGGATGAGAGACATATAATTCAGAACTAAGTCATGGGTATTACAGCTGAAGCTATCCTAAGTATAAGATAAAGGTATACAGAAGTATAGCATATGTATATGTATATATATACATATATATGATGTACACATACATATGCTATATATATGTGTGTGTGTGTGTGTGTATGTGTGTGTGTACTATAGGTGTGTATATATATATATATATACACACACACACACACATACACGCACGTGTGCGTGTGCATATATACACATATGTGCTATAGGTATAGAACCATGGCAAGTAAGAACTCCAGGTTTGCCTGGAGTGTCTTAGGACCAAGGTTTGTGCAGTTGAAAGCTCCCATGTAATATCAATGTCAGACTTTCCAAAGAGACAACATTCTTCAAGGTTCAAACAGTCTCAAAACAATTTCTCAGCCTTTACTGATTAACCCAAACATAGCAAAGGCATTGCTGAAACATATTACTCAAAGCCAGACACAAAGGCTTTACTATATATTTCACATTTCACTATAGTGGCACATCATTATGATGATAATGAATGACTGTCACCAGCATTTTAAAGAATCTCTGGAAAAGCTATGAAAACCTTTCATTTTTCTTTCATTTTTTTGACACTAATTTATTTATTTATTCATTTTCCATTCTGATTGCTGCCCCTCTCCCAGTCCACACTTACAGAGTCCCTATCCCATCCTCCTCACCTTCTCTTCTGAGCAGATGGGGGCCCTCCATGGTATCCTCCACCCTGGCACATCAAGTCTCTGCATGGCTTAGTGCATCCTCTCCCACTAGGTCAGACAAGGTAGCCCGCTACTAAAACATATTCCATATACAGACAACAGTTTTTAGGATAGCTCCTGCTCCAGTTGTTGAGGGACCCACATGAAGATCGAGCTGCACATCTGCTACATATGTGCCAGGGGGTCTAGGTCCAGCCTGTGGATGCTTCCATAAAACCCTTTTCAATGCTAACTTGACAGGATAATTTTTAGATTGAACTTCACTTTGCTTATCTTATTATGATACTAGGAATGCATATTAGGATCTTCACTTGGTGTTCCACAGAGAAGGCAATATTGCTACAACTCAGTGCTTTCAAAACACAGTGATTTCCATATTCCATTTATAGTGTGGATATTTGGAACTAGTATAATTCAAAATGCACATTTAACTCTAGTTTCAAGAGAGTCAGGAAAAGAAAGGAGAAAGTTTTGTTTTGTTTTGTATTCTTGTGTGTGTGTGTGTATGTGTGTGTTTAAGCTTTCTATACTCTGAAGTACAAGAAGGCTTTCTAGAAAGAGATTGAAGAAAGACTCTAATATCTGTCATGGAAGTGTAGAGAAAATATTATACATCTTGACCCCCTTTGAATCTTCTATCTCTGCACAGGGTTGGTTAAACTGTTAATATTCACAAATTTGGAATCCCAAGGGAAGAAAATCTGGGCCTTGGTAATGCTTTGTATCTGAATTGCTATTCCAGTTCAAAGACTCCAGAAAAGCAGTTTGGTTTTGATCTTCATGATGACAAAGGGAACAATCTGCCTTTCCCTCTTTTGTTTCTGGCTGAATAGGTAGCCTGTGAATAAGCTCAGGTTAAACATTTTACTTTCAATAGACTGAACACTGAAAACAAGGACTTTGACCTCATTTTTCCATTTTCTCTATACAGGGGTGAAAAACTAGAGCAAAAGCATTAAGAAAGGCACATTGCCTGCTTCTTTTGAGGTGTGAATGCAAAGAAAGAAACAACTGTCTATACCATCTCATCTTCTATACTCCTAAGTTAATCTCTGTGACCCAAATAGCTAAATACCTTACAGGGGACCTATTGAGCTGATCACATGTAAACTCACCCCCTCTCTTCAGCTATAATGATCATCTGTAGTGCCTGGTATGGGGCACAGGGCAGCAATGGTTAGAGTCATTTTTACTAAATGAAAAGCCTTTGAGTGTAGGTGTATTTATTTGTAAAGTACCATTTCAGAAATTGGCCACATGGAACTTTTATTTGTTCTCCTTTCTCCTCCTGACGATCATGTTCTAGTTAAATATTTGTTGAATGAAACATTTTCGTGACCTTTTTATGTTTTAATGTAAAAGGAAAAACCATGTTTCTCCTGATATTAGAAAATTCGATAAGACAAACAAAAATGAGAAAGATTTCATTTCTTCAGTATTTTAAAGAGTGAATTTTTAGTTTTGATGAAAATCAGTATTTGGCTATATAGGTATTGTTGGAACCTTTTTCTGGTTACTAGTGACAGTGGGAGGAAGACTATTGGATGTTGTGTGCATAGCTTCATAAGCATATGGTCTGACAAAATTCCCAACAATGGCAATGTGACAAGTACATTTACTTGCAGGATGAAAAGATATTCTGATATTGTCAAAACACTTTTTGGCCCATATGGCTTTGTGCATTTAGTCATTGGGTTTAAAGATCATTGTGTGTTGATGACAAGTCTAAATATGGGTCAATAATCTGCTTGCCCAACTAGGAGACTGTGGAAGCCACTCATTATTTTTGTTATTTCCTGAAGTAGTTTTCTTTGTTCGTTATGAAAAACATTCATGACAAGGTCAAATACGATGCCAAAGTAGCCGGACAGTGGTGGCACACGCCTGTAATCCCAGCACTCTGGGAGGCAGAAGCAGGCAGATCTCTGAGTTTGAGGCCAGCCTGGTCTACAGAGTGAGTTCCAGGACAGCCAGGACTACACAGAGAGACCCTGTCTCAAAAAACCAAAAAAGAAAAAAAAAGTTGCAAGAGTAGAAGCAAAATTATACCTAGGGAATATCTGCCAGCACAGATTGTCTTTGTCTCTTATAGACTCATCTTCATTAGGCAACCAATGTAACCACTGACCTTTATGGGATCACAGACTTTTCTCCTTTTCCTTACTCTCTTTTCCCTCTCCAGAAGAACTCTCTGGCCCTTGTTGTCTATCAGACAAGGCCTTGTCTGATATAGATGAAGGAAAGCTTAGCTAAAATCCCAAATTGTCTTGATTCACTCAACCTTTCTTTACTGTTCTTGCCTCTAAATTTCTAAAACAGCTGTGGTTTTGTTTTGATGTCTAGATGAGCTGTCTATGTCCTCAGGAGGATGACTAACAGTTCAGTTGTTAGTGTCTGGGCAATACAAATTAACTGTGATTCTGCATATCAATGCCTTACCACATAGTTCCTGGGATACTGTTTCTGGAACTCCAGCAGAAAGAACCTCCATGCGCATGTAGACCTAATTTCTGACTTCGCTCTTACTATTAAAGTTCCATAGACTCCCTATATTGCCAAGAGTCATCTGATTCCTTTACTGCTTCTGCACTAGCAGAGACGAAGGGATTCTGCATTAGTTTTTGTTTCATATTCCTTCATGTAGTTTGCATGAGTGAGGTCCTAGAAGCTGCAAGAGTTTTAACCTGGGATGTGATTGATTTTCTCAACTAATCCTGTCAACTACATTAAGAGTTGATAATTCCTCCTTGGAGATAAAGAAACTGAGGCATGTGGAAGGTAAGTAACATAACACTATGAAGTGGAGGAGCCAGGCTTTACACTAGGGCATTCTGCCTCTGCCTTCCCTGTAGCCTGTGTTATCTGTTGATGCATCTGGATACCTCACAGGCTTCTGGGTGGGTCAGAAAATTTCAATACATCAAAGCCATCATGAATCTTGGAACCTCTTCAGCTATGCTCCTTATGCTATCAAAACTCCTAGAGCACCCCCTTGGTGGAACTAAATGGTTGGGAAATAATTTGGATACATCCGAATAAGGCCACACAATACCGTATTTCAGAACAACCCATGTCTCCTCTAAGGACATGCAGAGCGACTTTACACCAAATAAAGTGTAAAATGCCATTGCCATGTACCAGTGATAATTGTATGTATGTTGCATGACTTTAACCCAACACTTTCAAATACTATGTGTTTGCTAGCATTTCTGTGTCATAAATTTTCCCTTACCCTCTGGTTCTCTTTAGAGCAAAGCACAGTGGAACTATCTTTTACCTCTTTTAGAAAGCCACATGCATCTTGTACATGAAATTAAATAAACATGATGGTGACTATGAAAGACGTCAGAGTATCTTTGTTTCCTTTGGAAATGGACTTCTGAGTGGAAGAAACAGCAGTGAGTCACTCTAATGGTGAAATGCTACAAATGTAGAATTTAACTTATTAGTTTATGGCCATTGCTTGTTTCCTGTCATTCATTTGCATTGCAAGGACAATTGTCCCACCTTTGCCTTTTATAGTCTTATAACTGAGGCATCCATTCTGAAACACGTCAGCCAACCCTTCTAGCTCATTTTGAAGAACAATTTCCAACACTGTCCAGAAATGTTGGACATGTGCTCTTTCTTTTGGAGGACTTCCTGTGACAGGTTGAGCACAAGGAGTAGATAAAGATCAAGGGTATTGGAGAAAATACCCCTTATCCTCTTTGGAAAATGAGGTTGGATGGAAAACCTCCAAGGCAGAGAATCATAAAGCTTCTAGTTATAGGATTCAAGTATCAGAGAGTAAATCTGCATGGGAACATACAAGAAAAAAATTCTAGGACTTATAGTTTGTGGGCCATTGAAAGGGTACAGTTGCATTAATAAGATATGTAAATATTCTAGGATAAATTAGAATGTATTTATAAAGCATTTAAATTCATATTTATTTCCTTTTCCTCTGGTGCTATTAGCTGAGTTTGGAAAGAATATCCTATGTGTGTACACAGTTCTTACATGTGCCTTCTGAAAGGTCCTTTGTTACCCTTGAAATCAAAGGGATCTCTGTAGTGCAATTAAACTGTGTTTGGTTCTTTTTATTAAAATATTGAATATTTTATTTGTTTGCATTTCAAATGTTATCCCCTTTCCTGGTTTCCCCGCTGCAAGCCCCTATTCCATACCCCTTTTCCCTGCTTCTATGAGGGTGCTCCCCCACCCCCATCCCCCACCTCACCACCCTAGCATTCCTTACACTTCGGTATCAAACCTTCATAGGACCAAGGGCCTCCCCTCCCATTGATGCCAGATAAGGCCCCTTCAGTTCCTTTCCCTAACTCCTCCATTGGGGTTCATGTGCTCAGTCCAATGGTTGGCTGTGAGCATCCACATCTGTATTTGTCAGGCTTTGGCAGAGCCTCTCAGGAGACAGCTGTATCAGGCTCCTGTCAGCAAGAACTTCTTGGCATCAGCAATAGTGTCTGGGACTCGTGTCTGCATGTGGGATGAATCGCCAGGTGGGGCAGTCTCTTGTTGGCCTTTCCTTCAATCTCTGCTCCACTTTTTGAATTTCCTTTAGACAGGAGCAATTCTGGGTTAAAATTTTAGAAATGGGTGGGTGGCCTCATCCCTTAACTAGGGGGGCATCCCAAATCTCCAATACGGTCTCAGCAGGTTCTCCCTCCCTTTTGTGGGGTGTTTCAGCTAATATCATCCTGCTCTCATATAGTCCTGTCTACCATTGTCATTCCTTGCTTCTTGCCTTGAAACAAAATTACAAGGGCCTTCCTTATTCCCTACCCGTGGGAGTCATACTTTTCATGTCTCCAATCAGTCTCTCTTTCTCATGTGAGAGGCAGAGAAGCCATGCATTCTCATTACAAGCACTGCAAATGGTTTCTGTGCAAAACAGATACTATTTTCTATCACTCTATCAAGTCAACTGTTTCTCATAAGAATGTCTGCTCATGGCTTTGCCACTACTTTAGTAAGTGTGTGTAGTCATCTCTCTCCTGTTTGCCTGAAAAGTCTCTTCAGGTAGTATCTCTAAGAGACAAAGAGATACCTGTATGTAAATATATCTACAGTGACCAATTTGGTGATTACACATTTGCAGTCTCAGCATTTAGGAGGCTAGAGTCTGGAGGGCCACTAGGTTGAGGTTGAACTATGCTGCACAGCAAGTGCCCATCTTATCAAGAAAACAAATTTTAGCCTGGCAGTGGTGGCGCATGCCTTTAATCCCAGCACTCAGGAGGCAGAGGCAGGTGGATTTCTGAGTTCCAGGCCAGCCTGGTCTACAGAGTGAGTTCCAGGACAGACAGGGCTACATAGAGAAACCCTGTCTCAAAAAAAAAAAAAAACAAATAAACCAAACCAAAACAAAACAAACAACAAATTTTAGTCTATGGGTTCAAATCCAGAATTGTTTTGTGTCTCCACGGTTAATAGTTTCCAAGGGATGAATGTAATTCTGGAATCCGGAAGTATATAACTTCTGGAATCATGAAGTTAAAGGAGAGACCTGATAATATTTAAGAAGTTAATAAAAAAAATTCTGGGTTTCATTCCTTCATTTATTCATTCATTCAAGTATGTGGATATATGTTTAATTGGTTCTGTCAAAGGTCAAGTACTCTATCAAATATCAAAGATATTTTGGAGACAAATGTTACTTTCAAAACCTTACATAATCTTCTGGGAGAGAGTTGTCATAAATATACATGGGAGAACCTTTTGTGTGTTCTTACAAACTTACAAGCTGCACTCAACAAACATGTGTTTAATAAATTATAGAAATTAAAATGAAATTTTAATTGAACATTACTTTTTTTGCTTTTCTATTTCCTCTTGAAATAACATAGAGCATTTTTGACTCTGAAATTGTTAATCATTGATTTGCTGGATAGTGAGGCTTGCCAACTGCACCATGCCTATTACAGACATATTTTCACAATGTTTTATGCATCTTGACTTTCCTTGTGTGTTAGCAGCAATTCTTGAGAAAAAAAAAACTTGATACCCCTCTCTGGCTCATGGATTTTGTGTAATAGTTGCTCTGTCACATTTTCACCAGTAGATGACAGTGTCTGATATGACTTCTAGAGGTAGATCTTCTATTTTGGGGGAAAATATTCTCATAAACTCAGAAAGAGCAAAGTCTTCCTTCTGGGTGTGAAAAGCCCCTGATGACTCTTATTTACAAAGTCTGGCATTCTGCATGTAAGGAGCCTCTGATCGCCTCTTATTTAGAGCATGGTAAGAGATGTGAATAAATGTCTACTCATCCCATATAAGGCACCACCAACAGAAACAAAGACACAGTTCTCCTTAAGTACAGCTCTGTGAACCAATGAGCTGAATTGAGATTATTTGTTGGACAATGGACAACTTTTAGGCAGCTACACCACTGAAGAAAACTCTCTCACAGCAACTGTTAATTGTATATATGTTCTTAGGGACAGGTAGAGCCTCATGAGTCCCTTTCCTTCCATGGTGTGTAAGTCTTCTGTTGGTCATCACAGCTGGTTATAGCTCAAGCAGGCAACAGCAATGTTTTTTACTTTTTTTTTTTAAATTTGTTTTTGTTCTGGATAATTAGGTTCCAAAACACTAACTGAAAATGGCATGATTCAGAGTAAGCAGTAGACTGTGGTAGCTTTTCCTCATTTACCTTTTTTATGGAAGCCTCATGAATAAATCTACATATCATGATCCTTTAAAATGTATGATACATCAACTTAAAAGGCAATTATGTTATTCAATACTTACACTTTTGGGTGACTCATCAACAAATCTGTAATCATGGTTCTCACATTGTTTTCTTCCCATGTCTGGGGATTGAAATTAGAGCCTTGACACATTCCAGGCAAGCCTGAGCACACAGGTAGACCTAGGCCTGGGCCTAGTTCCCAGCAGTGCCTTATTAATTGCTATCTTTATTCCAGGCTTTCTGGTTTAATGGATAGTTTAGTGTATGATGACTCTAAAACAAATCAAGATATCTTTGAGAATGAAAAGAGTTGGTGTTAATAATTACATCAACATATGAGACATAAACTGGGGTAAACAGTTCCAGACTTTATTTCCCATCACAATAAACAAAGTAGCTCAACACTCATGTTGCACTCATATTTTGTTTTGATGAGCACATACTTGCATATATGCATCAGGTTTAATATGATCTTTTACACAGTCTATAGTGATCAAACTAGAATAATTAACATATCCAGCACTCATATTTAGTGTTTGTAATTTGTCTTTTGAAAGTTGTTTTGAAACAGGGCACTGGCCTCAAGTTTGTGACCAATCTGATTTTGCCTCCCAAGTTTGGAACTTACAGATGGGGAGGCACTATTCCTATCTTCAAGCTACCTTCTTAATTTTGTCTTCTAACAAGTATAAAGTCAAATTTAATCCTTTTATAACTCATCCTTGGATACTGGCATAATTATTTTCTCTTTATATCATCTAATTTCCAGTTTTTGGATTTACTTCAATGGCAGTGAGCTTTTCTTGGTTATTATAAACCACTACATTTGTAACTTAGAAGTTAGAATATTTTAGTGGGTTTTTAAAATGTATTATGTATGCAGTGGCCTGCCTGTATGTATGCCTGCAGGGCAGAAGAGGGCACCAGATCCCATTACAGATGGTTGTGAGCCACCATGTGGTTGCTAGGAATTGAATTCAGGACCTCTGAAAGGGCAGTCAGTGCTCTCAACCTCTGAGCCATCTCTCCAGCCCATATTTCAGTGTTCTGTTGTGTGTGCACATGCATGTATGCATGTGTGTCTGTGTTTCTGTATAAATATGGAAATCTGTGTCTGTGTATTTGCATGAATATGCGTGTGTGTGTATGCACGCGCACTCTTGCATGCAATTGCCACAACAAGAGTGTGGATGTCAATTTGTAGGAGTCGTCCTCTCCTTCCAGTATTTGCATGCTAGGGATTGCACTAAGGTCATTGGCTTGATAGCTGGTGCCTCTACTCTCTGAGCCATAAAAGTGGCCCCAGACGATAGAATTTAAGTGATAAACTAACATAGGAAAACTCTTGTTTCCCAGTCATATAGGCTTTGTAATAATTGATTTAGAACCAGATGTTGCTATTTCAAAATATATCTGAAGTCCATGGATATAATTT
The DNA here is from genome assembly GCF_947179515.1 of Apodemus sylvaticus. Taxonomy (NCBI): domain Eukaryota; kingdom Metazoa; phylum Chordata; class Mammalia; order Rodentia; family Muridae; genus Apodemus; species Apodemus sylvaticus. The sequence continues at coordinate 11,115,931 of NC_067495.1, read as the reverse complement.
CCAAGTTAAAGGTAGAATTTATCATAGGGACATTTAGGAGCTTTTGTGTACCTGAGAGAAATACCACTTTCATGTACAGCTTGGAGATGTTGAGACAAAGCCTAGATCCAGTTATGGATAAAAATATTAAATGCTATTGCTTTAAAAATCTGGCTTGAAATTGTATCTCTGAAAGATTTTAGTGAATGAATGGACGTCTCTCCCGGTTTTATTCTTTGAAAGGAATGAGTTATATAGGGCTAGTGATGTGTGGGACAGAGCACTGGACAGAGGTGTTTTATCTGAGGAGAAAGTGGCTTTCCTCTTATGAGTAAGCAGGCAGGATATTGGCTAAAGCGGAAGCCTTGTGCAGTCAGTATGAGCCCCTGAGGATGGTTGTAACTCATGAGCTTTCAGATTTCTATACTCACAAATTTCATAAATTATCTTCTGCTTACCACAAGACTTCCATAACATTGAAAATAACAGTTTAATCCTTTATATAAAAATGACAGTGTTCATCTTGTTTTGAAGGAAATAATGGATCGATGAACAAGAACATGAGAAAGTATTGCTAAGATAAGGGGAAGTGAGGGCAAATCTACAAAGGAGACCAGAACTGAGGAGCAGGTAGAAGATGGTGGAAATGTCTGTGGAAGATTAAAGAGGTGAGCCTAGCAGGATTGAGGACAAATTATAAGTTTTGAGGAAATTTAGAAGCCTTTGAGAACGTTCCTTTCTTTGACTCAGTTTTTTAAAAAACAAAGTGGGGGGGGGGATCTAACCACTAGAGAGATATCTCAGTGGTTAAAATCACTGGCTGCTCTTTGAGAGGATCTGGGTTTGATTCCCAGTACCCATAGGTCAGCTTACAATCTTCTGTAACTATGGTCCCAGGATATCCAACAAGCTCTTCTTGACTCAATGGGCACCAGGCAAGCACAGACACATATGTAGGGAAAACACCCGTACATATAAGATAAAAATAAGTCTTCCTTTAAAAGGGCTTCTGAGGAAGCTGGGTAAAGTAGCGTACAAGGTACCTTCACATGTAATTGTTTAAAATGACTTTAGTGCTATAATTAAGAGCATTAAAAACTCTAGCCAATTTGGTTGTGATCCTTGTAAAAGTAAAATTTAAAAAGTGACAAGAATTCTAATGTCAATCAGGTGGCCCAGAGATTAACCGAAGAAAGTCAAATGAAAGGGTAATTGGAGTTCAGGGAGTTTTGGTTAAGTCCAATAGGTAAATTACTTTTGCAGCATAAGCTAATAGCCCTCAAACTATTGTTGCAGAATCTCCTGTAACCATAGTGAGTTTGAAATGGCAGGATCATCTCTCGAGTCCTTCCTGGATCAGATCTGGTATCTTGACAACCTTATCTATGCTTTGAGAGGAAAACCCACAGTTTAATGATTTACTGACCCTATTTACTCAGCCATTATGATTGTGGGGTGAAGACAGCTAGTTACGATTATATGTCCCCTTTCCCTTTCCATGTTTATAGAACCTGGTGTTCTGAGAGCATGGATGCTCAGAATATAAATTACATTTCTAGTTTTCATTATAATTGAGTTTAACATATGGATGAATTTTAATGAAGAGAAGAGAAACTGGCCAGCCTCAAAAGCATGCTCCGTCTGTCTCAGCCTCAGGAGTGTTTGATTTATAGGCTTTCACCACCACACCTGTCTCCCAGAAGCTATTTTTGAAGGAAAATCCATTTCCCTCCACTCCCCCTCTCTTCGCCCTGGTTTGATTACAGACATGATGACAATACTTTTCATGACAGAGTAACCATAGCAGAGCAAAAAGACGGAAGTAGCCTAGGTCCCTGAAATTGTGAAATTGCAACACCAAGTTTCTTGTCTCTAGTAGACATTTACACTAGGGGGTTCATTTTTCCTTCTTCAGCTACTTTTGAGAATGAGCGTGTTCCTGGTTCATTTAGTACAGAAGTCTCAACTCACTTAAAATTCAGACTTTTTTTTTGTCTTTTTTGGTAAGTAGCTTCCCTCCTCATGGAACAAATATAGAATCACTGCTTTAATGCTGTGACAATCACAAAGTCTTAGTGACATGTCCCCCAGCAGGTTAGCCCAGATATGTTTTCATGGCAGTGACAGGGATACAAGAAGTAATTTTTTCAAGCCCTCAATTGCTTAATCTTTGTAAATATTTCAGTATCTAAAGATTGTACCTGAACTCAGAGACAAACAGAATCTGTGTGTCTCTTGATGGGAGGAATTGCAGTCACTTGGCAAAAGGCATTAATGCGGTACAGTGCAAATTGGTCTCATTGATGCAGTCAGGCTAACCTCAAGACTAATGCTTTTAAAGTAGGCTTCAAAAGCAGGTAGGGGACAGGTTTTTGTAACACTGTGTGTGGACTTGGTAGCTGATGTATTTGTAGTGCTGAAGCAAATCCATTGTGATATCTCTAACAAGAGCCTTCAACTCTGATTCTGATTCCAATATCAACTGCACAGTTTTGGGCATTGATTTTTAGTCTGTTAGATTTTGGAAGGTAGAAGATAACTTTACTGTTCTTAAATATAGTGACAATAAGAGAAGCTGAGGTTTGCTAAGTTTTGAGATAAAATTGAGACAGTTAAACATGGACTACTTGTGAAGTATGTTGCTTGGGAATTTTCTAAAATAAGAACGTTCCCCAACAATTCTGTAAAAGATTGTATCTCTCATCTTGAATCCTATCACTATCTGCTACTATGTTGTATGTTTGTATGTTACCTCTTTTGCCTACTAAGTGCATTTTTTAGAAAAGGCAAGCATTCTGTTCTGCTTGCTATTGTTCTCAGAACACCTGTAAAATTGCTAGGCTTTTATTAGGTGCTCAGACATTTGCTATTGCAAAAACTATATCTGTGCCTGCAAGCACGAGACAGGTCTATCAACATTCAGTCTTGTAAAGCCCCACCCCTTTCCTAAGGATTTATAGACAGTTAACTGCAGTAAGGTATAAAAGCTCAAAAGGTTCCATTCCACCTGGAAGACTGATAGGCAGTTTAACTGCTGCTAAAGTGAGCGGAGTACACAAGGCCCCTCCCTTCCCCGAGGAGCTATAGGAAGTTAATGGTTGCTGGTGAGGGGAGGTGTGGAGGCATATAGCTTATGCTTCTGTAAATAACCTCTCATTTACGCTTCTTTTAGTAACCCTAAGTTAATTCATTGTTTCACCAAAACAAGGAAAGACATTAAACTAGAAATGGGACTAGTTGGGAAGAGGGTATCACTATAAATAAAAGCTGAACAAGAAAGGCAATATGATAAAATTACATTGTGTATGTATATGAGAAAGTTAAAAAGAAACCAATCACTGTGTTCTTGGAGCTGGGAACTGAAACAGAAGCCTTGGAGGAACACTGCTTACTGGCTTGCTTCTCTTGGCTTGACTGAGCCTACCCACATCAGTCATTATTCAAGATGTCCAATGGACTAGCCAAGCAGTCTGATGGAGGCCTTTTTCTCGGGTGAAGTTCCTCTTCCTAGATAATTAAAACCTCCGCATCTCCAAAACTGAAATTGATTTCTGACATTCTAAAAGCCCCATGATGCATGAAAACTTTAGAATTATACATCTTATTGTATCTGGAACACTAATGATGACATTCAAGATAAATTCCATTAAGTGGGGGGGAATACATCATTTTCAAAGAACTGATGATGAAGGCAGTCATTATGAGTATTAGAATAGTGGAACTGGCCTTGCAGAAATGAGATATTCTTTTCTTTTTTGTTAATTTTGAGATAGGGTCTACCTATATTGCTCTGGGTAGCCTGGAACTCACTGGGATCCTCCCACCTCTATTTCTGGGGTGCTGGGGTCAAAGGCATGTGTCACCACACCCTGATGAAATCCTTGAGTCTCTTAATCTATCTGTCAGATTGTTCAAACAGTAGACTCTAAAGATTGTAAAGGAGGAGGTGACCCGTCAATTGCTTCTAAGCTTCAACAGTTTGGTGGAAATGTACCTTGTAAAAAGCTTAAAATAAAACAAGTATCTTTTACAAAAAGTTTATGTTCACTGAATTGTTAAACTCAATATTCATGTTTATAAGATAAAATATTCTTATGATATGTTTATGTAACTAATAAATACATAGTAGTTTGATCTCTCGCTCTGAGTGTGTGTGTGTATTGTTACCAGGAACATAACAGCTTCAATATGAAATCTGTTTTGAAGCTTGCTTTTTCTTTTCTACATTTACATATGCATATGTATGTATGTATATATATATATATATATGTGTGTGTGTGTGTGTGTGTGTGTGCGTGTGCATGTGTGTGTGTGTGTGTGTGTGTGTGTGTGTGTGTGTGTGAGTGTGTGTGTTCTGAGACAAGGTCCCACTACATTGCCCTGACTCATTACTCATTATGGAGAGGATGGATCCTTCCGCCTTCTCACAGAAACCCACTTGCCTCTGCTGGAGCACTAGGACTAATCCAGTTGAAACATATTTATTTTCATTTTGTATGTATGAATGCTTTGACTGAATCTCTGCAAGTGCACCACATGTGTGTCTGTTGCTCACAGACTCTAGATGAAACCCGGACAGATCCCTGGAACTGGAGTTGCAGATGGTTTGAGCAGCCATTGTGGGTTCTGGGGATTGAACCTGAGTTAGTTTTCTGAATAACTGAGCCAGCTCTTCAGCCCCTCTTTTCTATTTTTTTTTTAAATAAAAGACAATCATCTCTTTCCTTTATCTTATCTTGAGTATTTCTTCAATCTCTCTCCTTTGTTTCGGTAGTTATATTTCCTTGGAGTATTCGATTTGCCTTTTCAAAAAATGGAATTACAATAGACTCTGCCAAGTGTTTTGTATATTTAAAACTGTAATATATGTCTTCTATCTTCTGTTATGACTCTGTGCTTAAGTTGTTAGAGGAACTACTTGTAAGCCCTTAGTAAAAGGAAAAGAAGGGGAGAAGGTTTAGTCAATGTAAGCCCAGCAAGTGAGATGTGCTCCTGACTGCTTAAGGAAGCTTCTCTTAAAAAATTAAAATCAGAAAAAAAAATTAAAATCAGATTCACTGGCAGACTCTCAGTAGGATGCCTGCCCTTTTATGTACAGCACCTCCAAGCAAGCAAGCCACCGACACGGGAGCATGGCCTATGCAGCCCCAGGTCAAATTTAACAAACGCTTTCTTATAAAATCTGTATATACAATCTGAATATAAAGTCAGTATCTTTAAATGCTTTTTCTGTGGTTCATACTATCTACTTTTGACTCCTCTTCTCTAAGAGCAGTTAACATTTTAATGTTTTGACCTGTTAGTTGGTTTAAGATGACTGTATTTGTGTCTCTTGTGCACTTCGATGTATGGTTTAAGAAATACATGGTAACTAATGAACCAATTTTTTAAGTTTGCATTTTGCCCTTAAAATGAATAATGAATAGATACTGGCAATTATTTCAAAAGTGGCTCACATGGTTTATATGGTATTTGTTTACTGGGGACTTTATACATATATATATATATATATATATCCCATATATGTGACAATCTATAAATGGTTACTTGATATCTAACAATTTAAAATTTATATACTTGCAGCTTTCTGCATTTATCTTAAAATTTTTGTTGGTCTTTAGTAAAGATTTAGAACAAGACAAAAAAATAATAGGATAGGGAAATCAATACCTCATCCTAATTCTAAAACTCCACGGTTTGAGAACTAATACAATTCATCTATTTCAAAATTGTTAATGCAATATAAATATGCCAGTGCAAGACTATATAAGCGGGTTCTGTGGGGGCAGGCAAAGACTAGACTGTTGAGGAGGGAAAACAGAAAGCATGAGGAGAGGCTGAAAGCCACCATGTAATTGAGTACAAGTTGACAGCTACTGTTGGGGTGGGAGGGAAAACCAGAGTTTGTAGTATAAGCATTTTATAAGATTAGAGTTAGGCATTTTATGAGATTCCTTCCTCTTCCCATCTTCCTTAGCACTTAGCCCATATATTTACCCCTGAACAGGTCTTTTCCTCTCCTTGGCTTTTTCCATAGGAAAGGAAATAGCCGTCTTAGGAAGTCTGCTTCTCTTTTCCCTATCTGTATATAACTTTTAAAACTTTTGAAATGAGAACCCAATTCTTAGGTCTAAAGCAGCGAGACCTTCATAAATAGTTTTTTTTTTCTTCTGTGATAACTCAAGATTTTGTGTTTGATAAAAAATTATTTTATGTTCTTTTTTTTTTGTTCTTTGATTTCCAGAAGTTTTATCGACTTAGGAAATTGTGTTTACAAAGTCAATGTTCATTTGAGTATCAGTCTGTGTTAGTCTTAAATAGCTTCTTTGTAAGCAGCTATTTTAAACTGATTTTTAGTGTACTTAATGCCCCATGTATGTGTGACTAGAGACATGTTGGCTGTGTATCTAAGCTATATATTATGCAAAGTTAATACATATAACTTTAAAAGCATATACAATGTTGTAATCAGGAAATGCTGCTGCTCAGTCCCGTGCCTTCTCAGGAGTCCATTGTGGCTTATTACAGCCCCTGTTATTGCAGGGGCTCCAGTTAACCTGAGCTAGCCTGAGCATGACCTGCTTCTTGAGTCCAGGGTCAGGCTAAATAACTTGACCTATTTCCACCAAGGATTAAAAAAAATACAAGCCCAGTTATGGCTGGATAGGAACAGCAAGCTTTGTGGCATCTTAACTTTGTATATGCTGATGCCCAGACCTTCAGCACTGTGATCGCACTGAGAATCCATTGTCCATAGTCATGGTGAAAACAAGAATTCTGAAAGCCACTGAACAAGTAGAAGAGCTGGAGTACTCTCAAAGCCACAGTTCAGAGAATTATCCTTATTTGACCTGGCTTGTGGTTCCAGAAAGAACATGTTCAAGACTGTCTTTCTTGGATTGATATAGGGGATTTCTCGAGCAACAAGGGACTGTGGTTGAACTGTCAAACTTCCTATGGTAGATAACAATCAGGCTGCATAATAAGTTAACAGAGAAGCTCTACCTGGTTTAGACATGAGAAGCACTTGCTGTTTCATTAAAAAAGAGTTATGGACCACTGACCATGTCACTCATAAAGGGGGAATATCTGAGCACCAATCATACTGTTTCCCTCAGCCCTGAAGCTGCTACATTGCTAGTCACATGTGTCATGTGATGCTAGCTAGGGAAGCAGGTGACTGCAGAGGGTCCCTTTCTTCCCTTTCTTCCTGCCTCACAGCCCCTCTCAGCATGAGGTTCACAGGGACTAAGGAACGCTTTGACATTTTCCTGGAACTCTACTCATGTTCAGTGAAGGCCCAGGTAGACTAATTCCTTCTGTTGAGCTAACTTTGAAGAGGCCTTAGTGGGCAGAACTATTTGGTTGAAGGCACGCTTTGTCAAGTATACAGAGGCACTCAATAGCAACTGGGAAACTTACTAGGTTAGACATCTAAGGAAATCTGCATCCAGTTACTAGCTGAATGTTAGAGGTTACAAGAAGACTTCCAAGAGACCAACCCATGAGAAAGAATGCGGACCTCACAAAATTATTTTGGAGGAATCACTAAGCAAAAATCTAAGAAACCCTGTGAAATGGGCAGAAATTTATCTTGAGTTACTCCGTTATTTAAAATGTCCTCATTTTAGCAAAATTATGAGACATTCAAAGCAACAAGGCCAGCCTGAGTTAGAAAATGAGACCTTAGTAAACACACACACACACACACACACACACACACACACACACACACACAGAGAGAGAGAGAGAGAGAGAGAGAGAGAGAGAGAGAGAGAGAGAGAGAACTAAAGTATACTACCAAAACCTTACCTGAAAGGCAGGGTGCTGAAATACTCAAAGTGCTTAAAACAAAAACAAAAACAAAAATAAAACCTAGTTATACCCGGATAAGAAAACAAACAAACAAAAAAAACCCTATCAGAATTTGTCACATGATGGTGCTTTTTCAGTTAAAGGATTAAATGGAGTGTTTTAGGCTGAAATGAAAAGACACTAAGTGGTTATCTAAATCTGCACAATGAAATTAAGAGCACCAGTAACCACATAGATACACATATATAAGGCAGCATAACTTGACATTTTATCTGTAACTCTTCTATCACAACTGATTCAAAAAGAAACAATCCAAATCCATAATTATAATCTGTTAAATTATAGTTGGCTGCTTATGTTTTTAATTCTGTCATCCTAATTTAGGCCTTTTAATTGGAGAAATTAAATCACTTATATTTAACAATATTACTAATAATGTAGGATTTGTCTCTGGAATTTTCCTATTTCTGATATGTCTCGGGATTTTCTTCCTCACTATTGCCTTTTTGTGTTCAAATTAGAGACAAAGCTCTAATTTGTATAACAATGATACCATAAGTATGGAGTATGGACTGGTGGTAAACTGGGGAAATTTTTTTTATATTCTTTTGTAGTTAAATATGTCTCAACTGCTGGTCCTGATGGTGTAAGCCAGATATTCAGGAGGCAGGATCAAGAGGATCCATCCAAAGTTCAAGGTTCAAGTTCTAGGTAAACCTCAGTAAAACAAGATTTCTGATATAAAAAATTAGAGACGTAGGGACATAGAGCATGCCTGAGGCATACATCTATAAATATAGAGGTTAAATATGTAATACATAAAAACATTGATTTAATTGCCATTTCTAAGGCAACCATTAATGAGATAAGTGAAAAATATCTAAGGGAAATGGCAGATGAATTAATCTGTATACTATGCAGAACTGTCTTAACACAAAAAGGCAATAGTGGAGGAAGAAAATCCCAAGACATAGAAATAGGAAAATTCCAGAGACAAATCCTACATTATTAGTAATATTGTTAAATATAAGTGAATTAATTGCTCCAATTAAAAGGCCTAAATTGGGATAATGGAATTAAAAATCATAAGCAGCCAACTATATGCTGGCTCCAAGAGATAGGTTTTATATTTAGAGTCACAAATAGGCTGAAAGTTAAAGGATAGAAACAGGTGTAGGAGGCAAACAATAATCAAAAAGGAAAAAAATGTTGTTATAGTAGTTGGAGAGACAACTCAGTGAGTTCATACAGGCTTACTGTAGGTTCATGAGGACCTGAGTTCAAATCCTTAACACCCACATAAAAAGGCCATGTGGCCATGATGCCTGTGACATTAGGGCTTAGGGACAAGCAGACCCTTGCAGCTCACTGGCCAGACTGCCTACATGAATCACTGAACTGCCAGCTCAGCTGATAGACCTTGTCTCAAGACAATGAGGCAGAAAGTGATAAAGGAAGACACCTGGTGCCCCTCCTCTGTCCTCTGCATGCCTGTGGGAACAGGGGTGCACATTCATGCACACTTCTCCACACATATATACCAAGCCCCGGCACACCATTGTTACAATAATAAAGAAGCAAATTTTTAAATGACCAAATGCTAATCTTTTCTGCCAAGAAGATGTGGCAATTAGAATATATCTGACTGACACCTCAACCACCTCAAAAGAGATGAAGCTCACAGCGCGCCATAGCGAGTATTTTTGTGTTTATCTCCAGGGAGTACCATGTATCACAAACCAGGTATAACAGAAAGTAGAAAAATTATACTGTTTTAGTATTGACATCATCTTGATTCAGTAACTGTCATTTAGATATCTTTTATAGTCACTAATGGGTCAACCACCACTCAAATGCCTTTATCATTTATTTTTGTGTATACGAGTCTGTGTGTATTTAGGTTCCTGTATATCATGTGTGTATATAAGTATTTGCAGTTTTGTGTGGAGGTCAAAGGTCAACCCTGGGAGTTCTCTTCAGGCACATAAGATTTGTCTTCTTTATCTCTATCTCCAGAACCTATGGATATAGTGAAATACTTCTGTCATTGTTGTTTGTCATTTAGGACAAATGATTTCTTTTTTTGAAGTAAAATGATTGGATCTATTCCAAATACAAACTCATAAGACAGAGAACTATATCCAGTTTTGATGGTGGGAGATAGGAGAAGAGAATGTCAGTCAAAATAAGACTATGATGCAGCATCCCTAGCTTTGACATGAAGGGGATAATTTGGGAAGAAGTGCAGATGTCTCTACAAGCTAAGGGAGGCAACCGGGAAGTTAATGAAAACCTTCCCAGTAACCTTATGAACCTGATGCTGGAGGTGATTGTCTCCAGCAGAACCTCTAGACAACCTAGCCTAGCCAACCCAGATAACCTAAGTCATGCCCACCCAAAATTCTGACCTACAGGATTGTGAGGTCATAAATGGGTTCAAAGTTGCCAAGTTACCAGTAATTTGATCCACAGCCTCTGCAACATGGTGAATCAATAGCTTGGCAGTGAGGAATTGGCCTATTAAACGTTCTTTCTACTTCCCATGAGCACATAAAGCAGGTAAACATCAGCTGTGAAGATATCCGGGAGTGGGGCACTTGCTGAGCACTTTAAATCTAGTGATTTCACTAACACAGATAGAAAGGGATTTAATGATTGGCATGTATTGTTTCTTTCAAACATTTTCCACCATGGTGGAATGCTATAATGCTGTCTGGGGGAATACCTGGGTTAAGGCAATATTCCTGGACAAATGATTGAGAAGTAAGAAGAGCATATATAATCCATCTGCACATTTTAAACTTTATTTTCACAGTACAATAGTTTTACTGGGCCTTTAGAATTTACAGGAATATATATATATATATATATATATATATATATATATGTGTGTGTGTGTGTGTGTGTGTGTGTGTGTATGTATGTATATATATATATATATATATCTGTGTGTGTATAGTGTATACTATATATATATAATGATTTATATATAATATGTATATATAAATTTTTGGGAAGAAATGCAGATGTCTCTACAAGCTAAGGTAGGCAACTGGAAAGTTTAATGGAAACATATTTTACATATATATAATATATGTAATATATTATATATTATAATATATAATATACATACATATGTATATGTATGTATGTGTATGTGTGTGGTGTGTGTGTAAAACTTTGGCATACAGTTATCTGTCATCAAAAAAGTTCTTGGGACAAATCCAGGTGCTCAAAAACAACGTGGTAGTCCTTGCACTGCCCTGCAAAGAAGAAAAAGTTTGCTCTCAGCTAGTATCTCTCCAATAGTAGCTATCTCACCCCCAAACTTTGGCATGGGTTCATTCCATGGCTTGCTTTACGCTGTTGACATAAATTATTTATATTGAATTTTTAGTTCCTTTATATTTTCTCATCTTGACTTTTCTAAGGTAACAGCCTTTAAAGCTTTCATTTGAATGAAAAACAAACTTAGAACTGAAGTTAAGTGTTAGCTTTCCAAATAAGACTTCCATTTCTGAATATTCTCTCTTCTGTGTCCCAATTTTTACCTTTAACTCATCTCTATCTCTTTTTCTCTCTCTTCTTCCTCTCTATGTGTATTTATACATAAGGATTCATTTTTTGTATATACATTATGTTATTTATAATATTAAGTGAGATAAAGGTGAATCTTTAATAGCAAAGGATTTAGATTAAGCATAGCAATGATTTTTACATAGAGGTTTTGAGAAGAATATTGGGTTAGTAAGAGCACAGAGTCAGAACTGGAGAGATGGATCAGTGGTTCAGAGCACTGGTTGTTCTTCCAAAGGATTTGGGTTCAATTCTCAGCACCCAGGTGACAGCTCACAACTAACTGTAACTCCACTTCCAGAGAATTTGACACCCTCACACCAATGCCCATAAAATAAGATAAAATAAAACTATTTTTAAAAAAGAGCATCGAGTCACTAGTAAAGCTCATATACTTAGTATTTTCTCTTATCAGCTGAGCCCAGAATTTTTCAAAATTCAGTTCTGATAAATTAGTATGAAATAGTGAGACATGTCATTTAGTAACTGCTTTACCATCCCAATGAAGAATGACCTTCTAAAGTATTTATTAGATCATGCACCTAGCCACATGAGCTTGCATTTATACAAATATTTTGGCACAAAATTTATGAGGTTGACTTGAGAGATAATTAGTACTGCTAGTTTCCTTTTAAAGAAGTCTTCTCTTATCTACAATTTTACTTCCCTCTATTTTTTTATGTGTATGGGTGTTCTTGCATGCTCATAACATGTATGCTTGTTTACTTAGTACCTTCAGAGACCAGCAAAGCCCACTGGATCCCATTGAACTGGAGTTACAGATGGTTGTGACCCACCACTGAGGCAGCTCTAAACTATGCATTTACTCAAATGCAAATTATTTTCTAATCTGAGCCTATTGCCCAAGGCCAGGCTCAACACCCACCAGTTCTGGAGGGCAGTAGCCTGCAACCAGACCCCACTGTATGAGGGTCGAATAACAAAAGGAACCTGTAATTTGAGGGTTCCCAGAAAAATTCTACTATCTGCTTTTAGTAATCTTATCTACAAATTTTTGTGACAGTTTAAAAGTAGCCTGTTTGATAACAAATAAATTCACATTGAGATCTCCTTTTCAATCTTGGGTGGTTAAATTTTGCTTCTACCACTGTATTCAATAAAGCTTGTGAAAAAGTGGCAGCAGGCCTAAACTAGCCACAGCTGTTTTTAACTTTTATGATTCTTGAAATCATCTTAATTACAATCTATAGTTAGTTAAGAATCGTGAGCCTTCGATCAGACTGCCACCTGTGGTCATGGTACCCTGGCAGTTGCTAACTGTAATTTTTAAGTTTCTCTTGCAATAAATATTACAGCATAACTACAACTTTGGAAAGCAAAACCCAATTTTAAACAATCTATTCTCTTTAAAATCAATGGCAAATGCATTACTTTCACATTACAAAGTTTGTCTGAAAGTTCTTATGTTTGAATGCATGACAGTGCAACTTATAATACCTCATTAAAGATACATTGTTTTAAATCCCATCCCTTATAAGACTAATAACATAAAATATTATGACAATTTAGAAGTATTTTTAGAGGCCTGCTTTTTCTGGGTTGGGTCATGCCACGTGTTGTTGTTTAAGATAACCCCAACCCTGAATTACCAGTTTTAAACTAACTTTTTGTTACCAATGTAATAATTTTTAATTATGCCCAATAACTTATAAGCCAATAGTCTATAGTCAAGGCATGCAAAACATACTTATACCTTTAAGACCAATCAGAAACAAAAATGAAGCGACTAAACGAATCTTATAAATTTAAACCAAACAATTTATTTTCTCTAGCTGTAATTTCAAGAGAAAAAAACACTTTGGACACAATAATTGCAGAGATTTCTCTAGAAGAAATAACCAACATCTTACTTGCCCTAGAACTTGAGAAGCTGCTGGCCCTTTTAAAAGCAGCTTTTTCTCCAGCTGTGCTTGACTCCTAGCTGAATGTGGGGCAGCTTAAATCAGCCTCTGCTATGTAAACTGAGACTAGATTAAGAGATGAACTGCTAGCAGATAAGTTTTTACCATTTTTTCTTTTCAACATGAAACAGAACAGGGCTGGTGAGATGCTTCAGCGGGTAAGAGAACTGACTTCTCTTCTGAAGGCCCTGAGTTCAAATCCCAGCAATCACACGGTGGCTCATAACCATCCATAATGAATGAGGTCTGATGTCCTCTTCTGATGTGTCTAAAGACAGCCACAGTGTACTTACATATAACAATAAATAAATCTTTAAAAAAAAAGAAACATAGTACAAAAATCATCCAAAAAAACGAAACAAGGACAGACACAAGTTGACACTTGGACAAATTGGTGCACCAAAGACAAACAATAGAGAGGGAAGAACACTTGTAACCAGTACTAAGAATATCTCCAGTAGGGTCCATAGAGGAAACAGGATGTCTCTAGATTTCCCCTTGTCCCTAGGAGAGTGTTGAAATCCATTTTCCTTCTCCCTTTCTCTCTCATGTTTCTAAAATGTGTGGGTTTTGTTTTTGTTTTGTTTTGGTTTTTTTTGCTTTTTGTTTTTTTACCCTTTTATTTTATTTTATTCCACGTTCTTCTCACCTGATGCAGTTCTAGAATGCAGACAATTTGCCTCATAACATTCACTGTCCCAATTCTGTCACACCCTAGCTGATCTCAGCATTGGGCTTACTCTGATTCAGTCTAGCCCGTATCCCTTTTGCACCCCTGCAACAACAGCCTTCAAAAGATGATATTTATAGCGCTAACATTAATGCTGTATGTTGCTTACTGTACTGGATACATAACTTCTTTCGTTCCTGTGGCGCTCCACCCAAGACAGTGTCCCTCAGTTGGTCTCTCTGTTTCCAAGCCCCAAGTTTGGGCACCAATCTGTAGCTGCTGTTTCACTTTGCTCCTGGTGCCTCATTTTCCCCAATGCGTTCCTCTCTTTTTGCCAGCTGGCCTTTTTTGGAATGATCCTGTCTGGTGGTCCTCTCTTTCCTGATCTCAGTGGGACCTCCTCCTGTGCTGCCACAGTATTGAGTATTGGGCATAGGCCTGTAGGATGAAAAGAAAACACAGACTCGGGTCATTCTGTAAGGAGAATGCCAAAGCTTTACTGAGGGACCAGCAATATATACTAGAGGCCAGGGAAAGCAACAACAGGAAAAAACAATCATAGCCATAGGTCAGGCACCTGGCACATCCCTACCACACAGAGCGGGAAAGCAGAAATCACGCTGAGCCACAGCATGCTCTGCTCTCCGCAAACCTGTGCAAACAGTTCAGCTGGGGCCGCACAAATTTATTTCTTAAGCTTAACTTCTTGCCATGATTTGCTTCTACACATATTCCTTCAGTTTTCCCTTGCTGTGCTGATGATGGTGTAGAAATTTTTAGGGAAAACCTCTCTATAGGGCAGTTGCAGGACTTGACCTGAGATAGTTAAGAAAAGTATTTCTAAGTGCATAACAGGAAATAGACTTTGTTAAAGTGTCTTATTGTTGTACACTGTCATCTTAGGTGAACTGTCTGAGCGTCATAAGTCTTGTATTTTACTGCATTTGATGAAGTCAGAGAGGCCTGGATTCACAATGACAATTCCCTAAGTACCAGGCATCTGTGATTAAGGTAAGAAAGTGTCACATTTCCAAAGGTTTTATTTCATAAATTGTGTTTATAGTAGGTTATCCATCCAATGATTCTGAAGGCACAGAAAGTATACAATAGTGCCTGGCATCAAATAAAATAATCTGGGTGTTTATATACAAGCTAGGTCTAATGTTGCCCAGCAGAGCTGAGACAAACATTGATGAGCCTCTGATTTTTTGAAAGAGGAAAATGAATAGGCAGGACAATAAAACATTTCTGCAGCCTGGAATTACACCCCGGATCAGTTGGTAACCTTTGAAATCAATTATAGACTTTTAGACTTGATCCAATCAGGGACAATTTCAATCAATGGAGTTATGAAATAAATAAAAAGGGGTCTAATCTAATCAATGATAAATCTAAATCAGAGATTGATCTATGCTTGATCCTCATCAAGATTTGATTCAGCCACACCAGTCAGAGCTTGATATGAACAATGGTTAATCTGATAAAAACTGTTACAAATTAGGGTTTTGATCCAAGAAGTGGCTAATCTAATAAGGGAATTGATAGTGTCTAATTTTACTGGGGCTAATCTTTTCAGGGATTCATCCCAACCGAGACTGATCTAATCTGATGTTGATCCAAACAGTGGCATATCTAATCACTACTTTATTGGATCCAGGGTTGTTTTAACTAGTGGCTAATAGAACCAGGGCCTTGATTCAATCAATGGCTAATGATTACAAGCAATTATTCTGAATGATGGATAGGCATAATATAAGTTAGCCAAGGTTGCCGTTATTTTACACAAAAGTCCACCTAGGAACATGGAATGAGATGGAAAAATTTATAGGACTCTTTTAAGTATGTATGTTTCAGTATTTATCTTTAGATTAACTTGTATGGTGACCCTGAGGAAAGTGGTCTGGGGAGCTGTGATAGGACACTGACAGGAGTCTTACTGGGGGAAAATAGGAGTAAACTATTGGGGTTTTTTGGTTATTTTTTTACACTCTATATTTTATCTCCCCTCCCCCTCTACCCTCCAACTGCTCCACATTCCGTACCTCCTCCCCACCCCCTGTCTCCATGTGGCTGTCCTCACCCCCACCCCACCTGACCTCTAAACTCCCTGGGGCTTCCAGTCTCTTGAGGGTTAGGTGCACCATTACTGAATGAACAGTAGAGGACTGCCATGTGTTGGGGGCCTCATATCAGCACCAGCTGTATGTTTCCTGTTTGGTGGTCCAGTGTTTGAGAGATCTCAGGAGTCCAGATTGAGACTACTAATCCTCCTACAGGGTTGTCCTTCTCCTCAGCTTCTTTCAGCCTTCCCGAATTCAACCACAGGGGTCAGCTGCTTCTGTCCATTGGTTGGGTGCAAATATCTGCATCTGACTCTTTCAGCTGCTTGTTGGGTTTTCTGAAGTGCGGTAAAGCTTGGTAAACTATTGTAATCAAGGGTAAATACCAGAGTCTGGGGAGGTCAGTCATTCCCGCAAGCAATTGTATACATTTTTTTCAAGACCTGTTTTTGAAATAAAGCTTTAGGGAAAGTTGCAGAGGGATTTTTTTATTCATACTGGCAGTTTGTGAGGCTGCTCTGAATCAGTGGTAGGATCAGATGAATTTATACAAAGGATTAGTTGAAGATTTTGCTTCTTTTAGTTACTCATCCACATATATGTGTGTGTGTGTATCTCTATTATCTCTCTCCATTTATCTCTATCCATCTATGTGTGCATGTATGTATACATGTATGTATATATGTATGCATCTATCTATCTAGATGCTCTGCAATGACTTTTACATGGAGGCTTAGAGAAAAATGACATTGGGTTATTAAAAGTACAGATGACTAGTAAAGTTCATCAACTTCAGGGACTCCCATTTCTTAGAGTCATTGTACAGCAATTGAGACCAGTTCCTTACCACACTCAACTTGTGCTCTGATAGTCCTAAAAAGAAATGGAGAGCATGGCTGATGACCATTTTTATGTATACTATCTAAGCTCCCTTATATAACATAATCATGGAGGCCAAGGTAACTTGTCTTTCTACAAAAAACAAAAAACAAAAACAAACAGAAAAACATTTTGAGATTATAGCTGGTTATTCTTGATTGTCAACTTGTTTGGATGGAGAGATATCTAAAAGACTGGGAAAGCAGTCCCTCAGTATGTTTGTGAGGGTGTTTCTAGATATGAAAAGCCCTAATGAGTTGATTAATCTATTGTTAGATTCAAGATTTGAATAGCCATGGGAAGTGTCATGGAAAATTTAGTTGTAGGAAATTAATTGCTCTCTCTCTCCTCTCTCTCTCTGTTTGTGTGTGTCTGTGTCTATGTCTCTGAGTATGTGTAATGTATCTTGCTCCTCTCCTCTCTCCCCCTCTCTGCTTCCTGGATATGGCATGAATAACTTTGGCCCATCATACCTTCTCTGCCATGATGTTTTACCTCAGGCACAGAACAAACAAACAAACAAACAAAAAAAAAAACAAAAAAACAAAGAAATCAATCACATAGAGTATAAACTCTGAAACAGTGAGCCAAGAATAAATCCTTCCCACTTTTAAGGTGCTTTCCTTGGGTACTTTGACACAGTGATGAAAAACTAACTCACATACTAGTCTGCGTTCACCTGAGCATGAAAAGACTACTTATAGCTGCTATAGCTACTCTCTGCCTCATTGCTATTTCTGTGGCCAAGGTGACAAGCTCACCTTGTACTCTGGGCAAGGCATGCCTTTAAACAGTGATGGAATGGTCAGGAGCTGTGGATAAAATCACCACAAGTTCTTGGCTCTTCTAGTAAATTAGTATCTTTGAAAGGTAAATTTGCATTTTTAGCTGGTTATCATGCTTTTTTGCTGATCCTAGTTTCACACACTAAAATACCAAGCCACATTGAGGCCCAGATCATTTTCAAATGTAATCATATATTCTTTGGGTAAAATAAATTTCTAACATCAATTTTAATCATGCCCTCTATCTTAGGAAATCAATTTCTTAAAATTTATTATAGGCAAAAAAGTCTCTTCATATTATATTTTATCCCAGTCATCCCTTTACTATGATTTTGGTTTTCTTGATATTAAGGATAGCTATATTGGTAGGGTTAAATTACCGTTAAAATCATTAGTCTTGCATGTTTTCTAATATTTTGAAATAATCCAAATGCATTATTCATACACCTGAATAGATTAGGTATGACTTGTACAAGTAATTTTATATTAATAAGTCTTCCATAAACATAAGCATGAATTATTTCATCAGTACATTCTTTCTGTCCATGATATGTCAGCGTTTTAAGTACATATGCAGATTTTTCTGGCGTGTTTTCTTTATGATTATGTATCTCTTTAAAGAGCGTATCACATTATTTCAGACTTCTCTTAATTTTATCCACTATCATCTCCTACCTAAATGAGTCATGTCAAGTATTACATGTCACTTCTTTTGACAATTCCCTGATATTGGAGATAATTTCCATGCATTTTGTCACCTTCTTCGCCCTTAGTTCTTTGATGCATTATAAGAAGCATACTACATTGACTGATGAGAAGAGACTGTGGGAGGATGCTCAAATTAAATGGTGCTTATGTTTGTCATTCATCCCATATTGCAAAGCATCGCTCACAGACGGCTCCTCGTCTGATTATGGGTCATTTTCTGCTCTGCATTTGAAATAGCCATTCTCTTCAGTCTTCTCTATCACTTGTGGGCTCTTCAGTCCTTTTCTTCAATGTATGATTCAGTATATCCTCAGATAAATTGAGCCCAAGACACTTTTGTGTGGAAAGCTCCTGGATCTTAAAGGAAAAGTAGCCCAGTGCCATGATTTTAGCATCATGACCTCAGTCTTTAGCGGTTCCCTGTGGCAGGGAATTTCTTCTCAGGGCCCCTATAATGCTTATCCCATTGCCCCTTCCTCCTCCTTTCATCTCTGCTTGCTTGCTGTGATCATCCCTTTTGGTCACCCTAACTCATCACTGGTTCCCATTGCTTTGCAATTTTAAACAAGAGCCCTTACATTTCTCCACTCCAAAGCTAGTCTATACCCATCATCAGAATATAGTAGTTCACTAACTGAGAAAGCTGTCTCCCTTGTATTTGACTTGGATTCTTCTCTTACAGAGAGGAAAGTATCTGGAATTGAAGTAGCATAGCTGTTTTGTAAGTTAAAAGGAAAGACAATAGGAGTCTCTTGCTACTGAGAATATCAGCACAGATTTGGGAAGGGAAAATATGGTGATGGAAGAAGTAAATACATTCTTATGGTAACAAGGGGTGAACACCATAATTATAGGAACTATTGCTTGAAAACCAAAGATGGCAAACTTCTGGCTCCTTCCAGTCCCTGCTGTCAAAGTTCTGGTGAGCTTTTTCTCCCATCAGCAGGACTCTCCTGCTGCCTGATAGGTCCAGGCCAGTGATATATTAACAGTTTCTCATTAACGTGTTTTCCTAAAGCTGTGGAGCAATCAGCCCCCCTTTTTTATGTAAACTGACCAGACAAAAATTAGGGGAGGGGAACACATCCCAGTCCACCAAAATCACTTAACTCCCTCAGGATTTAGATCCCCTCTCTGCTCTTCGGGGAGTTGTTCTCCCCACCCCCTTCTTCACTTGTGATAAAGTTTGTGACAAGTTTGTTACCTGTTGCTGCCTGCAGTGACTGAGATTGTTGCTGCATTTTAACTCTTTAACTGCCATAGAAGAACCTGATCAACATCCCTAGACAGCGACAACTAAATAGAATGCTTTTTACTGAAGGCAGACCAGAGAAACCGATAACACCCTGATATCGATTGTAAAACAAAAATGCTTTAGCTTTTACATGTTTTTTTTTTTTTGGAGGAATTTGAACCTAAATTGGGAGTGGTCAGGACCACTAAGGAAGACTTGCAAATGAGTTGAATTAGCACAGAAGTACCCCTTTAGTGGCCAAACAACCCTTTCATGGGGGTTGCTTAAGACTGATGGGAAAACAAAGATATTTACATTATGACTCATAACAGTAGGAAAATTACAGTTATGAAGTAGCAAAAAAAAAAAAAATAATAAACGACTGGAGGTCACCACCACAAGAGGAACTGTATTAAAGGGTCACAACATTAGGAAGGCTGGGAACCACCAACTTGGCAGGATTCTTCCTTAGACTAAGCCTGAAGTCTGTCCTACTTGATCAGAAGGCTCAGCTGAGCCTGAGTAACATTCCATCCAAGAAGAGTATTTTCCTTTTTCTTAGTGAAGGTTATTTTTTCTTTTGGATATAATAAATCCAACTTGGGGGGGGCAGCTTTTGTTAATTTAGTTCTAGTTGAAACAACCATAAACAAGTTGGTTCCTAGAATGTTTGTTGGATGAGACAGGGTATCAGGTGTGTAAACCTGAGTCTTTCTATGAAAACAAATGGAAAACAAATAGTTAAAAGTGAAACAGAATTAAAGTGTAAACTCAGTTTCTGAGTCCATAAGAGTTTTAGACTGATCTCAAAAGATCTTGAGATGGTAGTGTCCACTCTGCTTAAGTTCCTGGATTGCGCCTGAATGCCTTCTTTGTATTCTGATGGATTTTCTGAGCCTTTCTGTAATTTCAAGCCTGGGGATTGCCTGCACACCATCTGTTGATCTGTTACCATGGATTCCTTTAAGTTTACATCTAGCTTTAGCTAGATTTTTTTTTGGGGGGGGTGAGGAAGGTTAATTCACAGAGGTGCAAAATTAGGAGAGTTGGAGGGAGAAATGGAAACACTGGTTTGAAAATTTTTAAACAGGTTGTTAGAGGAGGGGAAAATAACCAGGAATTTATAAGGCTGTGCTATAGGCTTTTCTTATCAATTTGACCTTGCTTGGATTTGCCTGAGAAGGGAGTCTCACTGAGGGATTGTCCTGCTCAGATTGGCATGTGTACCCGTGTATGGAAGACTGCCTTGATAATTAACTGATAGTCCACTGTGGGCAGACCCATCCCTAGGTCAGTGGTCCTGGGTTGTATAAGAAAGATTGCATGAATCCAAGAGTAAATGTTCCTCCTCAATTTCTGTTTCAAGCTCCTGCTTGAGCTCCTGTCCTAACTTCCCTTAATGATGACCTGTGACCAGGAAGTATATAGAAGCCACAATTTTTTACCTCAGAATGTTTTATCACAGTAATAAAAATGAAACTAAAACAGTGTGCCATTGAAACAAATTTTCTCCTTACCTTATATCTCTTTTGTTTAATTTTGAGAATTCTATGTGTTAGTACCATATTTACACAGTTACTGCATACTCTTTCCCTAATTTTTCCCATGTTCTCCTACTCCATCTCAAATTATTACTTATTCTCTAATTATTGTTATACCCAAAACCTACTGAGTCCATTTAATATTGCTCTTAACCTATTAGGTGGATCATCCCTAGAAAAACGGATATACTCTCTTTCAGCAGCCAGTGGTTGCCTGTAGCTCTATATGTGGGGCTTTAAGAAATTTCCACCACTCCTGTTGGTAGGTTGATTGGTGTTATTATGCAGGTATTATTTCGGTCACCAAATTGTTGATTTCATGTCTAGAAGACTATCTCATAGCAGGTGTCCTGGCCTCTGGCTCATATAACCTTTACACTCCTTCTTCCACATTTCCTGAGCCTTAAGTATACTAGTTGTGAGGTAATGTATCAATTCAGGGTGGAGAACTCATAGTCATTATTCTCTTCATTTTGGTTAGCTGTCCATCTCTGAGGTTGCCTATGGCTGCTGCATAGAGAAGCCTCTCTGATGGGAGTGAGATCTCTACTCATCTGAGTTGTTGGCCGTGGGTGTGTGTCCAAGATTCACAAGTGTTTACTGCTACTGTTTGAGGTTACCTCCCAGAATTTAAAGGTAAGACCCTATTGCTGAAGTTAGCCCCTCCTTTAGACAAAGGCTTGGAGAAATCCAGTTGAAACTGACCTGCAAGCCTCCTCCCTGAGGACAGGTTCTCATATTTTCAGAAGGTACTATGTAATCTGCCAAGGGAGAAAAGCAATTATAGTCATATCCAACTGTAAAACCTACAAACCACAATTACAAACATGGCAATGTTGTCCCAATGGTGCAGTAGTGGCACTGTTCTTTTGAGGGTACCCAACAGGTGTCTAATTGAACTTAAGACCTTCTTCTCACCTGGAGGAAATTTGTGCCTGATCCTGTAAATTTAGCTATCTGGGTCTGATGAGCTCTGAGCCATGTACCCTAGAAGAGAGGCTACTATGTCTCTACCTTCTTACATCAGGATAATTTCAAAATCTATTCTAAAAATATACTTTTAGACCCAGAGATGACATGTGTCTGTTACTCTACATTAAAGAAACCTTTCTTCTTTCCCTTTGGATTCTTGTTTGCCAGTGAGGTCTGGTCTCATTAGATTTTTTCCTGATTATTATATAAGCTCAGTAATAATGACAACTGGCCACATAGAACTTTCAAAGCTAGAAAACTTTAGTTGGTTGTTGGGGGGCAGCAGAGTTTCAAGATGTAGCCCAGGCTAGAGTTTAATTCACATTTGTCCCTCTTCAGCCTCCAGGGTGCAGGAAGCACAGGCACGTGCCACCATTTAGAGATACTGAAACGGCCCATGAGAAATATCATATTAGGGTTTGGAGAGATGGCTCAGATGTTAAGAGCATTTGCTGCTCTTGGAGAAGACCTGGTTTCGGTTTTCCACACCCACATGGTGGTTCATAATCTTCTTTAAGCCCAGTTCTAGGGTATCAGAACTGCTCTTCTGGCTTGTCTGTATTTTGTACACATGTGGTTTACTGACATACATGAAAGCAAAAACATTAGTACATGTGAGTGAATCAATCTTTTAAAAATCAAATTAAAATTTTAGAATATTCTTAGTACTGAAAGGCTAAGCCAAGTTTTTGCCACCAAAGTTTGCTGTGATAGCTATAGAGTGGGGCAAATATCTCCATTGTTGGAGATTTCTGTGTTTATACTGAGGTTCCCGAGGAATCTCACAATTTAGGTGCCATCCTAGTTCTCCAAGGGTATTTGTAAGTGTTGGTTCCATAACATCTTCTTTAGATTCTTGAATCTATTTTATTGCATCTGGTGCTATACACATCATTTTTAATATGACATTCAACCAAAGCCTTGATAATACAATTAATATCTTCCATCACGTCTTATTATAATAGATTCTTATTGATGTTTAATTTTCTTGAAAATTAGAACTTGAAATTCTAGAGGAAACAGACAGGGAGAGAAAGGAATACTTAAATTTTACATGCAAAGGTATACCTTACTAAATTCTATGTATTATAGACAGCTTGAAAGAAAAATAACCTTAACAGAGCAGCATGGTTTCAAATAAGAAGGCCATAAACATTGGCTTCAGAATTCGTTACTCAGTCCCATGTTGCTAATCCTGGTTCTGCTTGTTTTAGGTGAGTCATTATTTTTATTCTTCAAGGTGTTTTTTTGTTTGTTTGTTTTTTTACTAGAGTTCTGGGAATTGCACAGATTAGTTTTGATGGTCAGAGACCTGCATTTCCATAATACTTCTTAGAGGTCTTTCTCTTGAAAAAAATTTTTTTGAAGATGAAGCACTTTTGGATACCAGCTGATTTTAAATTTGAGAAAAGAATCAGAGGAAAACAAGGACAGTCATTGAATAATAAAGGATTCTAAAGCAGGGACTTGGAAAATCTCCAGAGGCTAGGAGTATTGACTATTGTTCCAGAGGACCAGAGTTTGGTCCCCAGCACCCATGTTGAGTGACTCTCAATTGCCTGTAAATCCATACAAGGGGATCTAATTCCTTCTTCTGAGGCAACCTTGGCATAACAATATGGACAGGCTCTGGAATTACTGATCCCCTATTAGTTTGCTTCCCAGTATGGATCTCTTATATCTTGTTTTGAGCACATCCTAGAAAATGATTTTTAAACCCAGACAGGTGAACCCAGTAGGTAACAAATGCCACAAAGTTTGACAGCTGCTGGACAGCTGCTGAACTGCTGCCCTTTTTAAATTGGCTAAAACTGCTCATCTGAATGACAATGACAGTAGATCTTTTGGAAGTGCTAGGTTTCCTGGCTGAGCAAGGTCAAGGTAAGAATCCTGGCTCTGCATTTGTATAGTTTCTTTTAAATTATTAGGTATTTTGTCTTCATGGTTGTATTTTCCTTCTGGAGTTTTAAGACAATTTAAGCAGCTCAAATTAATCTTTCTCTTTACTATTAAAGTCAGTCAAACATCCTTAGAGTCTTGAGGAAAGGTCTCAGCTCCTTTAATTTTTCCTCTTTAAGTTGTATTCTCTGCTGGGATGGGTCAGGGCCTTGGCAACCATGTGTCTTCTCTCTGTAGTGATCCTGGATAAGGAATACTTGTTAAGAGTCCAACTTCTGTGCTTTCCACAGACCCTCTGACCAAGAGAGCAACAATACACAGAGTTGTTGGACCCTTTTTAGAAATGTCCCACCACCTCTTCAGTTCCAGTTGCTGCTGGGGGAGGGGAGCACCAAATCATGGGCTGTTGTCTGTGTCTTCTCATTCTTTGGTTCAGTGCTCCAAGGTTTGGTCTGTTGTTTCACCAAACTTGTAGGAAATAGCCAATTTGTGTTTTGACATTTGTGCAACATTTGACAAAGCTCAGGAAAATAAATGAACAGGTTTCTAAAACAAATTCTGATTTTGTAAACACTCAGTCTCCCAAGTAGTTGAAATCATTGAAAACTTAGCAGAAAACATAATTATGTTAAAAATATTTTGTTTTTGTTCTTGGAAATGTTACTACCACAGACCAATACCGATAAGAGAACCTCATTGTCTTATAAAGTGGACTAAAGTTTAATTCTTTATAAGACTGAATATTAATAAAATCAGAATTTATTTGAAAAACCAGTCCTTTTGTCCCCACTAACTATCATATATATACACTTATGTATGTGTGTGTGTATATATATATATATATATATATATATATATATATATATATATATGTGTGTGTGTGTGTGTGTGTGTGTGTGTGTGTGTGTGTGTGTGTACATGTGCTGTGTTTAAGTTTCATCCTCTACAGATTTTTTGCTTTCTTGGAAAGCCTTGTCTGCATCAGCTCCTATTGATACTTGGTTTCACCTGAGTCTGATAATTATAGAAAGCTATATTTCAGCAAGAGGTGGCCAAGGTAGCAAAGCTTCCAGTGACCTTCAACAGTGAATTCATCTTATGTAAGCAAAAACACTGAAGAAAAAGACAATATATAGCTGAATATCTTTATAAGTTATCCCTATACTTTTGGTTTTGTATATAATGGCATCTGATCTCCTGAAGAACTGAGAGACAGTAAACAGGAACACTTTTTGGGACAGAATATGAGTATCTACTGGTGATGACTGGACAAGAGACTTCCAATTGTGTCTAGTGAAAGTAAAATAGACTCCTAGCATTTGTATTTCTTATAATATTTTCAGAGAGCTAAATGGAGTTAGATAGGATTTTTCTCTTGTTCCCAACATCTGTGACCTTGAAAAACAGGCCCTTTCTCTGTTTTGAGATGCTAGGATGTCACTGCTTAAAGATAATATCTGTCAAATGATTTGTTCTTCAGTAGTCCATTTTCATCTCAGTGTAACCATTCTTTGTAACTGGGACAAAAACAAAACAAAACACACCCAGTTCTACAAAACAAAATACTAAAATTAATAATATGATATTATATATAGGCATTTTACCTGCATGTATGTCTGTGTATCACATGTATGAATGCCTTTAAAGGTCAGAAGAAAGTGTTTGGACCCCTAGGACTGGAATTACAGATGATTATGAGCAACCTTGTGGATGTTTACTATCAATCCCTGGTCCTCTGGAAGAGCAGCCAGAACTCATAGCAGCAGAGTCATCTCTCCAGCCATTATGATTTTACTTTTATCATTACTTTTAGAACTTCTCATGTTTAATTTTTATTTTATATTAAAAATGTAATTGCATCATAGTTCACCTTTTTCTTCCCTCCAGCATCCTCCATGTACTCCCTGACTCTCAAATTCATGATTACTTTTTCTTTATATAGCATATATATGTATGTTAGCTTTGATTAGATAAATTTATTTTTGTAGTTAATATCAAGCACTATACAAAACCCTAATTGTTCAAAGTGCTGAAAATAAGTAAGTGTTGTGTGTTCAGCAATAAAGGATACATTTATATAACCTCATCAAAGGCTCAAGGAACATCACAGGAAAGTGGAAAGATTATGAGGAGGAAGAGATAGATAGGGATACATACATACATACATACATACATACATACATACACATACACACATATAATTATAGGAAGAGGCTACACTTGTAAAGTCTCAGTAACATGTCTAATCAAGACTTCAATAGACATGCTTACATGGAAGGTGGAAATATCAGGGGTCCCAGTCTTACATAAAGTAACTAAAAAATGTTGAGAGGGAGAAATATCCTTTCCCCAGGGAAGAGCCCTCCAATCAATTATCCAATACCAAGAGGTCAGTTCTAATATATATTCGTATTATATGGGGTTTGAGTGAGAATGTCCCCCTCCCATAGACTCATATGTTTGAATAGTTGGTCCCTAGTTGGTAGAACTGTTTGGGAAGGACTAGAAAGCATGTGTCTGTTGGAGGAGATGTGTTACTGGGGGTAGATTTTGAGGTTTCAAACTCCCATACCTTTCTCAATTAGTGCTATCTCTGTGTGTCTCTCACTCTACCTGTCTCTCTTTCTATTTGTCTTTCTGTCCCTGTGTCTCTGCCTCTGTTTCTCTGTCTCTGCTTCTGTCTCTGTCTCTCTGTGTCTCTGTCTGTCTCTGTCTCTCTCTCTCCCCCCCCTTTCTCTCTCTCTCTGCCTCCTGCTTGTGGGTTTTGTGGGGTAAGATGTGAGTTCTCAGGTAGTTTTCCAATACCATGCTACCTGCCTGCTGCCAGTGTTCCCCACCATGATGGTTATTGGTTCACCTTCTGAAATACTAAACCTCCAGTAAACATTAAATATTTCTCCTACAAGTTGCCTCGGTTATGGTACTTAGTCAGAGTAGTAGAAAAGTAACTAAGATAGAAGTTGGTATATGAAGTGAGGTATTGCTGTGGTAGGCCTGGCCATGCTGTGTATTTTTTAATTATTTTATTTTATTTTTTTAATTTTTAAAAATTAATCATTCCATTCATTTGCATCTCAAATGATATCCCACTTCCAGGTTACCCCTCCACAACCCCCCCCCATTCCACAACCTCCCTCTCCTTCCTCCCCTTTGCCTCTAATGAGGGTACTTCCCCACCTACCCACCCACACCTCCACTCTAGCATCCCCCTATGCTGGGGCATCAAACCTCCACAGGACCAAGGACCTCCCCTCCCACTGATATCAGACAGGGCTATCCTCTGCTACATATGTATCTGGAGCCTCCAGGTACACTCCTTGGTTGATGATCTCTTCCCTGGGAGCATTGGGTGCTCTGGCCAGCTGATGATGTTCTTCCTATGGGGTTGCAATCCCCCTCAGCTAGTCCTTCTGCCAGCTCCCCACCAGGGTCCCTGAGTTCAGTCTAATGGTTGGCTCCAAGAATCCACATCTGCTGGCCAAAATGCTTTGCATTTTGAGAAATATAGTAGATTTGAGAAGTTTTGACTAGGAAGGTAGTTGAATTCTGTAAGTGGAGTTCAGTGGGCCATTTTAGTGGAGCCTGGAAGACAGTAGGGTTGAGAGCAATATGTACTATGGAGGCCCAGATCAAGAGGCTTCAGAGGGGAACAATATTATCAAGTGGGCTAGATACAATTCATGGGCTAGTTTAGAAAAGAGTGTGGCTGCTTTTCGCCCATGTTCTAAGAATCTACCTGAGGCTAAATTGAAAAGTACGGTTCTATTTTTTTTTTCTTTTTTAGCAGAAGAGATTTTAAGACAGCCTAAGTTAATTTTGTTGTGTTTATTAATGATTATTCTTATGCAGATTTATAATGAAAAAGAGCAAGTGGGGCAAAAAGAAATTAAAAAATGTACATTCTGAGGATAAAAACAGAACTAGTCAGTTTAATGTTGGAGCCTTAGTTTGTCCTGAATAGGATAAAGAGAAATGGAATAAAGATAGTAGTGCCCTCTAAGTAAGATTCCCACCTAGCTAATCCTGCAATTTGTGAAAGGAGAAGGTTTATGAAAGTATCTGTCCCTAAAAAAAGATAACAAAGGAAAGCTTATGCAAATGAATTTCAGGTTCCATTCTAATCAGATGGCAGCTTTGGCTTCACCCCTGTGTGTTTCTGGCTTTAGAACGATGAAGGATACAAATAAAGGGGTCCTGAGGCTAGAGATGCAGCAGGGGAGTCCCTGCATAAAGCAAAGGGGAGGCTAGTGTGTGATGCTGTAAACATTAAGCCTGGATTGTGTTGGAGACCCTAGAATGTGTAAGTCAGACCTGTGGGTTATCTTCCTAAGAGAACTGCAGAGTGGAACTAGCCTGAGAAAGAGAACCATGTTGGTTTGAGCAAGTCACAAACAGCTGAGTCATCTAAGCCCTTTGGCATCAGAGATTCAGGATTGGAATTGGAATTTGTTCTGCTGGGCCTTTGGCA
Source organism: Apodemus sylvaticus (assembly GCF_947179515.1). Classification (NCBI taxonomy): domain Eukaryota; kingdom Metazoa; phylum Chordata; class Mammalia; order Rodentia; family Muridae; genus Apodemus; species Apodemus sylvaticus. Next base: position 11,087,423 of record NC_067495.1, on the reverse strand, counting down.
TATTTTGATCCAGGACATCCTCATGCTGTCTCTTTTTATCCATCTGGAACGGTTTTATATATATATATATATATATATATATATATATATATATATATATATATAGTGTCATTGTATGTTGGAATTTGTGTTTTGCTTTTGATTTACCAGTGAAGAAATTGCCTCCAGTCTCAGAAGAAACTGGACTTTAAGCAATTTTGATAGTGAAAGCTATCTAAGGGAACTTTTGAAATTGGAGTACATGCATTTTGCACTATGATATAACCACAAACCTATGGTCAGGGAGTGAAATGTTATGTTTTGAATAAGAACAAAGAACAAAGGATCATATGTTTGAGTAATTGGTTCCCCATTGCTGAAGCTGGGAAGCGTTAGGAAGTGTGGCCCAGATGGAGGAGATTTTCATTGAGGTTAGGCTCTCTCTTTGCCCTCTGCTTACAGATTAGATGTAAACTCTAGCCAGTGCTCCAATACCGTGTCTTCTTGCTGCCATTTTATTGTTGCCAGATTTCTACCTTGAATTCTTCCTGTCTTGACTTCCCTCAATAAACTGTGATCTACCATATGTAAGCCAAGTAACTCTTCCCAACCTCAACTTGCTTTTTATCAGGGTCTTTATTACAGCAATGGGATTCTAAGACAGTAGCCCATGGTGGTCTCAAATTTATTACAATCTGCCTACCTCTGTCTGTTGAGTGCTAATATAGGCACGAATCACCACACTTGGTTCTAGAAAGGGAATTTTAATGAATGCGCATCTATTGTTACATTTTGAGTTGGGAATAATTTCTTTTATTTAAAGAATGAACCATTATGTAAGCTACAATGAAATAGTGTTCTTCGTTACAATAAAATGGTGATTCTTCATTTGTTAACAATAGTCTCATTTTAGAACTATGGTGAAGGAAGATCATTTATATATAACTTTTTCACAAATGGTTTTATTGTAATTCTGAATCTCTGCTCTTTCTAGAGAAGTATAACATCTCAGGAGATCAGTACACTAAAATTAATTAATTTTCTATTTTTAAAGAAAAGACAATTTGAAGTTTCTTCATATGAAATTTATAAATCATCTTTTTATCATATTACTATGATATTTTGGGAGACAATGTCTTACTCTATGGTCTCAGCTGATCTAGATTGGCATCAAATTTATAATAATCTTTATGACTAACCCTTCTTAGAGCTGGATTATGTGTGAGACACCATGCCCAGTGGTTAATTTTTTTTAAATGTAGGTTTACCAAGATAGGCTATATACAAAATGTCACTAAATTAAACTATTTACTGTATAAGGTTTCTATTGAATGTATACAATTATTTATTACAATAAGCAAGACAACATTTCTGCTTTTCCCTAATGTCTCTGGCCGATTCATAGTCAATACCTTTCCCCTAGATGTAGGTAATCACTGATTTTCTTTCTTTCAGAAGAGGATGTTAAGTTTTAGATTGTTTTTATGCTTATAATTATGCTATGTGTGGCTTTTGTCTATGAGAATGAATAACCATAGATATTTAGAAGATAATCCTGCTGTCAGTTTACTTAAACATTAGCATTAAGTTTTCCGCCTGGTCTTGTGACCTCTCCAGGCCTTGAGTGTTAGCTAGACATACTGTATCAGGTTTGAGCTGACTCTACTCCTCCATGGACGGAGCCTCAAATCCAATTAGAGGACAGTTAGTTATCCCCACAATAGCCATGCTATTGTGGGGGTGTTATTGCACAGGTTGGCATAACTTCCTATTCACAGCTAGCTAAGACAAACAATGATTCCTTTCTCCCTCAGCATCCTCTGATGGTTCAGATGCTAGCCAGCATGAAGGAAGTTTCCAGCTCAGTGCCAGCCTGCTTTCTTACAGCCAAGGTGTGTAGTATATTTTGTAATATGATCTTATCTTTGAGTTATGCTAGGCAGCCAACAGTATTGATAGGAGCTTATATTACTGAAGGCTTCTGGACCCTCCATGAGCCACTCCTGTGCAGTATCTCATACTTGGGACTGTTAATCATTCCCCAATCCAGAACACATGTCCTCCCTACCTAAACCTTTCCACCTACAGTATTCTCTCTTTTTTTTTATTTTCCTTTTATCATTGTTCTACTGTTTTCCCTCATCTAAGGTATTCCCCTTAATCTCCCTTAACTTTTTATCCTGGCTTCCATCATGTTCTCAGTGTTCAACATGAACAAGCATTCCATGTTCAACAACAAGAACTTAAAAAGTCGAAGCCAATATCCATACACAGGAAAGAATATGTGCTCTCTCTCTCTCTCTCTCTCTCTCTCTCTCTCTCTCTCTCTCTCTCTCTCTCTCTCTGTGTGTGTGTGTGTGTGTGTGTGATTGTATTTTCAGTTCCATCCATTTCCCTGCAAATTTAATAATTTCATTTTTTTCTTTTCAGCTGGATAAAGTTCCATTCGCGTTTGTATATGTACTGCATTTCACTTATCCTTTCATTACTTAATGGGCATCTAGGTTGCTTGCATTTCCTAGCTATTGTGAATAGATTAGTAGTGAATATGGCTGTGGCAGTATCCTTGTTTTAGGGTAGTGATTTCTTTGGATATGTGACCAGGAGTGTTATATAGTGTCATATAATAATTATATAGGGTTATATAATTTCACATATGGCAGTTTTACTTTTAGTTCTTTCGAGAAATCTAAGAACGATTTCAAAAGTGGTTGGATTACTTTAATCTCTCACCAACAGTTTGTAGGTTTCAATTTGAAGTTTTCAGATGGTTAAGGCAGTCAAGAAGAAGCTATTCCCAGCAATTTATATTTCTTCCTCTGAGATCTCTCTCTCTCTCTCTCTCTGTTTAGTTCTGTAACATATTTTTAAGTTTGTTTGTTGTTGTCTTCATGGTGTTTACTTTGTGTGTTCTTCGTATATTCTTGCCAGAATTCCTCTGGATGTATACCTGGACTCTTTTTTCTATTTACACTTTTCTTATAGCATTTTTTTTTAACAAAGCAAGTAAATTTGTCTACTTTGTTAGTTGTCTAATATTGACATATAGCACCAGTATCAACTTCACTTTAGAATCTGTTTTTTTTTTTTTTTGATATAATAAGAACAGTTTGTTCAAGTTAGTGTATGTGATGATTAGTATTGATTTAACTTGATAGGACTTGGAGACAAATGGGAGACAAGCATCCAGACACACCTATGGGGGCTGTGTCTAAACAGGCTTTGAGGGATTATCTTGATTAGGTTATTTGATGTGGGAGGACTCACTCTACAACTAAGCAGTGCCATTCCCCGGGATTGAGTCCTAAACAGCATAAAAAAGAAAACTTGCTGAACACTGCTTCCTGACTACAGACACAACGTAACCAGCTGCTTCCAGCTCCTGCTGCCTTGACTTGTCCCTGCAATGATGGAGATGGACTGTGTTTCCAAACTGTGAGCCAAAAAGAAACCTTTCTTCTTTCCTTTTGTGACTGTACACACAAACCCTTCCTTCTTTGCTTCTGTCAGGGTATGTTATCACTGGAAAAGAAAAAAGTAACTGAGACACTGTACTAAATATAAATACTATTCCATCTTTCTATAACACTGTTTTGAGGCAGTTACTATTATGATCCTTTCTTTTTTACAGACGATGAGAGAGATGGAAGATTAAATAACAGTCCAAAGTCATACATGGTTGATGACAGAGAAAATGCAGGTGACCCTTAATTTAAATGCCACAGTATAATTATTGCTAGGCTCTATTCACAAAAGTTATTTTGTAATTGGATTTTACCTTGATTAATAATTGTTAGTTCACAGCATTTGAGATAGGGTCCAACATATTTGGTGAATAAGGATAATAAATTTATTGTTATTGAGGATACTTCTAAGTTGTTTGCTTCATATTGTATTCCTCACTTATACAGTAGCAAGTATCTTTTACATATTGTTCAAAATATTACAGAAGATGTGAGAATGTGATATTTAGTCTGACCTTTCCCATTTATAAGGATGTTCCTTTAGGCATTCAAGCTATTTGGCCATTTGAGACCTTGTTTGAAATATAAATGTCACAGGATGAAGGCTGTCTTTATCAGCAAATACCTAATGTATTAATTTGAACTCATCTTTATTAAAATAAGCTAGAAAAAGATTATGACTCTGGGTAAAAAGCAGAACATACAGAAAGGACAAATATTACAAAGAAAGACTATAGTTATTCATAGTTTGTGTGATAATTCCCCCCTTCCTTCTCAAGTTCAATTTTTCTGACAGCTACGAGTTTGAAGCTTGTTTTCTGACACTTCAGAAATATTTATTATCCTTTTCCTTAACTGGCCCGTTTTAGTATATTGCCCCTCCTTTCCCATTAATTACCATCGTAACTACTACCTGGTTATGTATTCTGTGATCTTTTCCCATGATGTTACATTTATAGATGGTAGGAATTTTAGGAAGACTTTGGGGGTAGTTCAATGAGTACCTAATCTAAAGTAAGGGATCTGATAACGTGATTTTAGGTAGAATAACACCCTATTTCTTTGCATTTACTTTTATACAATGCCTCTCTATGTTGTTTTGAAAGAGTATCTTAAGGTTTTATTATAAATGTTAGGAGAAGGAATTGAGATGAAATAATTGAGTTTATTTATATTCTTTGATTTAGGGCATATCATTTCATTACAAAGTTTTTATCTATAATATATTTTCATGTTTATCAATAGTTTCATCTGAAGATTACATGGGTACTCTCTGATCTAAGTTCTAAGAATCAAAACCAAAATCAGTAAGATCTACTAATAATTGAGAACTTTTGTGTTCCTACCCTGGCCTTTCATTTCTTATCTGGAACAAGGATACCTTTCAGTTTTACTCTATTTATCTAAAAGAGGTTAGGAAACAAAAGGCCTTTCACCCTTTAAAATTCTTCATTTGTCTGTATTCTTGTTGTTGCTTTCTTAATTTTCTCAGTGTACCTTTAAAAATTATTTTTACTTTATGTGGGTGGGCGTTTTGCCTGCGTGTGCAGGCCTGGAGCCTAGAGAAGCCAGAAAAGGGTATCTGATACCCTGGAACTGTAGTTATCAACAGTTGTGGGTTATCACGTGGTTGCTAGGAACCAAACCCCCATTCTCTGGAAAAGCAGCTAGTGCTTATAACCACGGAGCCATCTCCAGCCTTTTCAAAAAAATACATTTAAACATTCTTTTTTTTTTTAAGTATGTATATTATGTGTGTATGTGTTCTTAAGTCTGTGTGACTATACATGTATGTGGAGGCCAGAGGTCTAGCCAGGTGGTCTGGTAGTTGGATTTCTGTTGCTGTGATAAAACACACTATCCAAATACAAATTGGTAAGGATATGGTTTATTTGATTTACACTTCCAGGTCACAGGTCATCACTGAGGAAAATGAGTGCAGAAACTTGAGGCAGGAAACCTGGAAGAAGTCTACTTGCTGCCTTGTTCTCTGGATCAGTCACGGGCTCACACTTCACTGTCTTATACAGTCCAAGACTATCTAGGGATAGTGCCAGGCACGGTAGGCTCAGCCCTCCTGCACCAATTAACAATCAAGACAATCCTACACAGGTATGCCCACAAGCAAATCTGGACTTGGCAATTCCTTAATCAAAGCTTTTCATTTGTGAAGCCTCTTGGCTGTGTCAAATTGATAATTAAAGATACCTAAAACAGGTGTCTTCCTTAATTAGCCTCAACCTTACATTTAAGACCATGTGCTGAGTTTACAGATGTATGCCCATCCTTTTACGTGGGCGCTCAGTGTCCAAACTGATGCTTGCATATCAAGTCGTTTTCCTCCTCTCAATTCATAGTAGATGCCTTTTCTTAATACTGAAGAATACCATAGAACAGTGGTTCTCAAGCACTTAGCCCTAGGCCTTTCCCAAATTAGTTTGACCCCCTCCAGAAGCTTTTGTTTCTGTTGAATCAATCCCTAGACATGTATAATACTAGAATTAATAGTGTACTGAGCCATGCAGCCCATGCACTCCAGAAGTAGATGCAGAAAGATTGATGCACTTTCAAACTCAGCCTGGTCTACACAGTGAGTTCCAGACTACCCAGCTGTCTTAGTCAGGGTTTCTATTCCTGCACAATCATCATGACCAAGAAGCAAGTTGGGGAGGAAAGGGTTTATTGAGCTTACACTTCCACGTTGCAGTTCATCTCTAAAGGAAGTCAGGACTGGAACTCAAGCAGGTCAGGAAGCAGGAGCTGATGCAGAGGCCATGGAGGGATGTTTCTTACTGGCTTGCTTCCCCTGGCTTGCTCAACCTGCTCTCTTATAGAACCCAAGAGCACCAGCCCAAAGGTGGTACCACCCACAAGGGGCCCTCCCCCACTTGATCACTAATTGAGAAAATGCCCCACAGCTGGATCTCATGGAGGCACTTCCCCAACTGAAACTCCTTTCTTTGTGATAACTCCAGCCTGTGTCAAGTTGACACACAAAACTAGCCAGTATACCAGCAAAACTTAATAGTAAGATATTGTCTGAAACAAAAACAGCAACTAAAACTTTGTTATTTTAAGCATAAGAACAGAAAAAGATGTGTTCTATAGGCTGCCAGAAAAGAGTAGTGGTCTCACCACAGAGTTACATAGCATTATATATTCTACTGTATATGGCAAGTGAAAATGAAAAAAGAGAACCTTGGCATCAGGAAAGAAATTTTGACTTCAGGAAGCCATGAGACAGTATTAGGGATCTCTAAATATGATACTTCAAGAACTATTTCTGGGATAATGTTGTTGCTCAGTAGGAGAGTCCTTGTCTTGAATACAGGAGCCCCTGTACTCCACCCCTAGAAGAAGTAAACAACAAATAAATGCACGATTAACTAAGTAAAACTATTGTATATTTAATTTCTTTATAGATAAAAACCAAAATAGCATTTGTATACTCTATGATATCACTCTCTTCTTTTTTAATGATGTGAACAGGACCTCCTCAAATAATATCATAGAATCATGCTATTCATCAATTTTCCCTTTATAATAAAAATAATTTCTTTAAATGCCTTATAATAACTGGAAGATTACTTTGAAAAAGAGGCACACCTTGCAGGATGACTCAAATAATGCATACCAAATTTTAGAAACTCTAATTGTAATACATTTCAAATAATGTAGTCAGATCCTACTATGTAAGAGAAATGTCTCTGGTTTATGTATGTATTTTCAAGTCATGTAGGTGAATGCCCTTCTGTTTCTTACTGGAACCCTTCCTTCTACAGACAAAGAAGTTTTTGGCAATACAGATGATGGAGCTCACATCCTTTCATGTGCTAGGCAAGTTCTTCAACATTCATTCACACCCTTGTCCCTGCTTAAAAGAGTCTCTCTCGCTTAAAGAGGGTTCTCACTTTAACGAAAGTCTGTTACTCACAGTTAAATTATTAAGCCCAGAGTTCTAGGAAAGTCAAATGTAATACTGTTCTATTTTGTTTCTCATATACTAATAGGCATAGTTTTCAAGGTGCATTTTAGTGAAACCTGCTGTTTTCGCTCACTTTGCAGTGGCTAACTGGAGAACGGCCTCAGTCTGTCTGCCCTGGTAGATGGTAGAGTCATGATAGTACATCACCGTGGTGGGAAAAGAACATTTTGAGACTGAATATCTCCAGTGGAAAAGTTCTTCAGTGCTAAGTCAGTATTATTAATTTCTCTGACACATTATTACTGTCCTTAACATAGGTCCATTGTTTTTCGTAGTATGTGTTTCCAAGTTCCTGCATGAGAATGTTTTTCTGCCCGTTGAAAGTTTACTTTGACAGGTGAAAACTAGCTTATGGACTTAAACCTACAGACCTATTTGTGGGCAGAGTCTTGTACGTAAATACCCCAGATCCTAATTTTTAGTTGAAATAATTGTGAGTTGTCCAAATTCGATGGTCTCAGTGTAATTGTCCCTCAACTGCCCATCACAAGAGGCTGCTTACAAGTGTGCCTTATATTTCTTCCATCTTTGACAGGTGGCTGGTACTCTCTGGGATATCTGTCATTTGCCCTCAAACCCTGGTCTTGAAACCTGCGAATGGGCCATCTTGAGCTAAAATACACACCCTGAAGATATAGTTCTATCTTTTATATTCATGTGTAAGCTATCCCCACCAATACATTTTGCTCAATGTAGCATTAATATTACATTTTAATCAAGCACTGATTACTGTTCCCATGGTAGCGGCTGGAGCTCACTGCCAATAGTATCCCAGCAAATGTTTAACAGCTAGCTCCAGGAAAAAAATATCCTCACTTCTTTTGCTGATTCCTGTGATATGCATTCTCCTACTGTAGGTGATTTTTAAGCTACCAACGTGTCACTGAATGCCAGGCTGAGAACAAATATACACAGCAGATTCTCATGAAACTGTCTGGATAAGCAGGCTTTAGTATATACTCTAGTTTCCTTTTAGTTGCTGTGGTAACACCCTGGGCAAAAGATACTTAAGGAAGACAATGGTTTATTTCATCTTACAGGTTACAGAACATTATTGAGGGAAGTAAGGGCAGTAACTTGAAGCAGGAACCCTGGCGGAACATTGCATGAGGTATCTCTCACAGACTCTTGCATAACTAGCTTTCTCATACACTCTTGGATCACCTGCCCAAAGGATGTCTGCCCAAAATGGATTTAGCCCTCTTATAACAATTAATAATCAAGGAAATGCCCCACAGATATAGCTACAGGCCAATCTGAGACTCCCTTTTCATGTTACACTAGACTGGGTCAAGCTGGCAGCTCAAGCTAATGAGGACTACCACCACTGCTTGCAGGAGTGAACTGTTCCAACAGGGGGAGTTGTGCTGGTGAATATGACAGAATTTTTTCATATTGTAGCATATATGTAAGCTAATCTTATTTTCATATGCTTGAAATGTGGACTCTTGAGGGATAGTGTGAGGAAAAGGTCTATTTAGTAGCATAGAGTTAGGACCCTGGATCCAGTTTTTAAAATTATTTCTTTGGGAAAGATGGCAAGAAGCGGAATTTAGGACACATGGACTAGCAAAGGATTTGAGTTTCCTAGGGTCAGTGGCAACGATGAAACATGTTTTAGAAGGGTAGGGAATGAATGATAGTAAGTTAGGGAAATTGTTGCTAAACGCCTTATTGCATCAGTTCTGGACCTGTGGGTTTCAACCCCTATGAGGATCAAATGACCCTCTCACAGGGTCACGGATCAGATTCCTTGCATATCAGATTCATAAGAGTAGCAAAATTATAGTCATGAAGTAGCAATGAAAGTAATGTTATGGGTAGAGGGTCACCACAACATGAGAAACTGTATTAAAAAGACAGCATAAGAAGGTTGAGAACCCCACTGCCTATATTGAGTTATTGTTTTTTTGCTCTTTGCCCTTTCAACAAATCCTTGCTGATTTCATCTGAAATGCACGGATGAATTTGTGTTCAGTCCTGTGGACTCGACATTTAGTAAAACTGCCACTGCCTTTACCCAGTCCTCATTCATAACAGAGAGAATGAAGATGCTAAATAACTGACTACATGTGCTAGGTATTCTCAAGGAGAGAGATGCTGTTTATTAATGGAAACCTCATCAGGAACATTCAAGAAAGGATCAGATTTCAGGGAGGCAAAGAGACAGGTTTGTGCAGAACAAGGTTTAAGGCAAGGGGAAAAAAAGAGCTGAAAATACAGCAGTATAGAGAAAATTGAGCGGAAAAATGAACTTAGAAACAGACTAATACAATTATTATGATCATTAATTTGCTATTTGGGGTTGGATGATTTGGGCAGTGAGAGATGAAGGAGGAATCAGTGAAAGTGTTAAGCAGGAAAGAGGTATGCCTTAGTTTGTTTTTTGAAATGATCATTGTGATTTTAGAGTAAACAAGAAACCAGGCTCAGACTCAACCAGGACAGTTGACTCTTGTATAATTAGGCAGTCATTCCAATATTTCCATAATAAATACTCTGATAGTTTAGTTTGCCAATCTGGTTGTTTGATACAGTATAAATGTAACCAATTGTAATTTGATTTTTATCCTAATTTCCAATATTTATACTACTATATCAGTTATGAAGAAATAGAATTTGTACTCTAAAACACAGTTATAACTGTAAACTATAAGAATGTCAGGGGCAGGTATTAATGCTCTCAATATGCAGGATGATCCTATATTCTTCCTTAGTTTGCTAACTAAAGTACAGAGAAATCAATTCCCTTATTTTACATAGTTGACAATCAAGAGAGCTCAAATTCAAACCCAAGGTGTTTACTGCTGCACCAGTATTATCCCCGTGATCTAATTACTTTTTGTAGTTTATCATTTACATAAGAATTGTGGCAAGTCAGTTAAATTCCCTGATCAAATCGTTTTCAGCTGTGTGAATTGCCAGCTTGACCATTTTGTTTGATACAGTTAACACCTGATAAAAGTAATTGAACTTTTTATTTAGACAATCATAGCATTATATGTTCTTTATTTTTATCTCTTTTATTTACTTAACAAATAGCCTTGTATTTTTATGTATTTTGTATTTTTATTTGCTTTGTATGTTTTTTCCCTTGAGGTGCTGCAGCTTGAAGCCAGGGCCTCATACATGGTAGGAAAGTGCTTTACGAAAGAACTACAACCCTCACTAAGCAGGTATTGTTATAAATGCGTCGGAAACACTAAGTGATTCCAATCCAAGGAGACCTATAGTGTCATTTCCCCCACTTTTCAGGTGATAAAACTAAGATACCAAAGGCTAGACTGTGCCTGAGGTTTACCTGAGTGTGGTGAGGTATACCTATAATTTCTCCAACACTTAGGGGAGGCTGAGTCAGGAAGATCAGGAATTCTGGGCTAGTTTCACTACAAAGTTAGTTTGAGGCCAGGCTAGGCATCATGAAACCTTGTCTTAAAACAAACAAAAATCAATACATAAATATACAAATATATAAATATATACAAATATATAAATTATATAACATAAATATACAAATATATGGATTTATATAAATATATAACAACCCAAAATCCAACAAAAACAAAGAAAGACTGAAGGCAAACAGCTACAGAGCACCTTGGGATGTGTACCAAAGCAAACTGGCTACAGAGTATGTTTGTTAACCTCTTGGTTGTAATTTCCTTCTTGCCTTACCTTAGTCTCAGGTAAGTCTCATTGTCTTACATTACCTTAGTCTCAGGTAAGTCTCATTGTCTTACATTACCTTAGTCTCAGGTAAGTCTAATTGGCTAATGATGAGAGTGTTCCTCTTTTACACTGATCATAATTTTCCTAATCTTTCCTTAGAGTACATTATGGTGTCTATGTGCACTTATACATAAATTACATAAAATATAAAATACATAAAAGTTAGGTCAATAGTCTATAGATATTTTTCACTTTACTGATATATAATTAGTATAAAGCAAGTGCCTATAATTATTGCATTAAGTTTTATTATATGTGTGTGTTAATAATATTATAGCCCAGTTAATGAAACCATATCATCAACTTTAAAAGTTTCTTGTTTCCCTTTAATTTTTCTTTTGTGGTGGTATGGACATTTAACATGGTATATACCCTTGAGAAATGTTTAAATGCATGTAATATTAAGTGCTGGGTATTTGTAAATAAAAGAGGTTTAATTCCACATCTGGAAGGTAAAATGTGCAAATGTAGAACACTGACTCTAATGGGGCCACTTGTTGTTTTATTGGCTTTGTTTTGTTTATTTATTTGTTTGTTTGGTCTGAGGCCAGAAGATGTGTCAGGTCCCCTGGAGTTAGAGTTACAGGCTTTGAGGCACCCAAAATGGGTACTCGGAACTAAATCTGAGTTCTTTGGAACAAGTGCTCTTAACCATTGAGCTGTCTTTCTAATCCCCAACTGAGGATGCTATTAACTGTATCTCCTAGTAGGTGATAACATTACAGTGGCAGGATGATCCGTGAGATCCAAATTCCAGAGTGAGGGGAGGAGCCAAGCTAGATATTTTAAAAATAATTTCTTATAAGGACAAACTCAGGGTTCCCAGACAACTACCTTAATCCTGTCTGAGAGCAGAGCTTACTGTGACTTAGGTGCCCTTTCTTTTTCGCTCCTTTTAAAAGTGTCTTCTAATCTGTTACATCCCAGCTGCAGTTTTTCCTCCCTCCCCATCCCCCAGTTTTCTCCCTATCTCACCTCTCCCCCAGATCCCCCGTTCACCTCCCTGCAGAGAAGAACAGTCTCCCAGGGACATCAGTCACACAAAGCATAACCAGCTACAATAAAACCAGCTACATAGCATTACATCAAGGCTAGACAAGACAACCCAGTAGAGCGGAAAGGGTCCCATATGTAGGCAAAAGTCAGGAACAGCCCCAACTCCCTCCATTTAGGAGTCCCACAGGGACTACAAGCTACTCATAGGCACCATCTCTTAAAGGCCCCACAATTTCTACATCACTGAACGAACAACCAGAATCTAACATCTGAACCCTTAGGGTAGTATTTCTCAACCTTCCTAACACTACAACCTTTTCATAGAGTTCTTCAGGTTGTGGTGATGCCCCCACCCCAAACCATAAAATTATTTCACTGCTACTGCATAACTGTACTTTTGTTATACTCACCAATTATAATGTAAATATTTCTGGAGATGGAGGTTTGCTAAAGGGATCATGACCCACAGGTTCAGAACCATTGCCTTAAGAGACAAACTCAAACCATATTCAAATATTATACAACAAATACCTGATTGCTAACTATATCCTCCTGCAAAAGTTTTTTCATTGTATATCCAGACATTTACATTTTTTAGTTTACTTCTTGAGACAATTTAACATATGTCTACAAATGTATTTTGTATATTTGTATATTGATCAATACAAATTGCTCATATCCAACCCTTCTCCTGGGCTCCCTCTACCCTGAAAGTTCAAGTCCTTTTATTATTTTTTAAACCTACTGAGATTAATTATTCCTGCCAATGTGTGCTTGGGTATTGAGATATCTATTGGAGGATGGTAAATCCTCCAGAGGCCACATCCCTGAAGAAAAAAAAAGATTCTTCTTCCTGCAGCATCTATTAGCTGCTTATAGCTCCTCAGTTAGGGGTGAGGCCTTATGAGACCCTCCCCTATCCATACTGGAATGTTGGGACATTTAATATGAACATTTAACATAAATAAAGCATCTTTTATTTATTTGTAAGTTCCCAGCCTCAGGAAAGCCATCATAGTTACCAAAAGCAAACTAATCCATGGACTTAAACATTTTTCAAGGGAAGATGCCATGTTAAATGTGCTTACATTTGTCATATTAAATCTCCCTATACATACTGGAATGTTGACTGGACAGGAATGTTGACTAGCTTGATCAGTCAACATTTTTTTTTTTAAGTTCCCTTGGCCTTAGAATGGCAGAGCTATCACAGATGTTGCATAATTTCCTTGCTGATTGATATATCTTTATTTTCCATGCTGGAATTGATGTGCTTGAGCCTTGTATAATTTAGAGACTTGCATATAAAAAGCAATCTTGTATTTCCAGTGGTTAGATATTTTAAAATGCAAGTTGCATTCCTTGTAGAATATGGTGACACATATACGATTCTAGCACTTGGGCGTTCAAGACCAGCTTCAGTTACATTGTGAGTTCAATGCCAGCTTGGGCTACATGAAACTGTATTTAAAAGAAGTGAACAAAAATAATTACATAAAAAATTTTCACATGTGAGGACACACACCAGAGTTGTCCCACCACATCTGACTTCTGGTCTACTTTACTTCACTAACTGAAACTCCAGGCATTGCCAAAATAACTAAAGAATACTTGATAGAGAATTGTAGAGTAAATATCTCTGGTTGAACTTCAGCTCGGGAAAATTCAGCCTTTTAAATGTTATCAGAAAAGATAGCATGAGTCAGAGTACATATTGTCATAGGTGACTAATGCTTCACAGATATGTGATGGTTTGGTGATTTCGATGACAAAGAATGCCTTTGCTCCCATTTCCGAGTTTGAATTAATTTCTTAAAGTCCTTGACTTTGGTAAAAACCTCCTTGGTTATATAATGACTGCTATTATGGAAATGACTTCTGGAATGTCCTTTGCTTTTTTTTGTGGTTAATTTTGAAATAGAAAACGTTGAGTGTTTTGAGTCAAAAATCATCTAAGTCTTCTGAGGGAAACCAAACCTATCCAACCAAAGCCTTCTGGATCATTTCACTATTGCACAAAAGTTACTGAGTTTTCAACAAAATCTCAGCATTAGGCATTAGAAGATGAACAACGTACCATGTCAGCCCATTCTAAACGATTTTTCAACATTTAAAAAGTTGAACTCAATTCAAAATTGCTTGGGATTGATGACAGAATGCTTTGTTTTGCTATTATTGTTTGAGACACAGTCTCATTTTATAGGCTAGGGTAGCCTCAAACTTGAAACAATCCTCCTGCCTCTGCCTCCTAAATGGGGCTTATAGGAATGAACTTCTACACCTGGATATGCTGCTCATCAACTGTAGGAACTGAAGAACAAGGTAATATTTAGTAAACATTTTGTATGAACTAGATGGTTTGAATGTATTATATTGTTTAATTCTTATGACATTTGTGAAGAAAGAACACTATGCAAATTATACAGATAAGAAAGCTTAAACTAAGACACAATAAAACATTTAAAGTTACAGATTTGGCAGACATAGGCTTAAAACAAAGAGATGTCTGACCTCAGCTTCTGGGCTCTAAACCATCAACTACAACAGATTCTGAATCATAGGTCTTCCTTCATTCAAGTTCTATTTTTCCACAGTGAAAAAAAAAACATTCATAGAAAGAAGAAAGGAGTAAAATAAAAAATAAAAATACTCAAGAAAACAAAGAAAAGGCCATAAAAGTGGACCTGGGCAACTGCAGTGGCTGAATGATGTAAAGATGGATCAGTGGAACTATCTTATACCATATGTTATTTGGAAATAATATCTGACAGACTCTGGGCTAGATTGTGAAGTGGACAATGTATGGGCGCAGCAAATTGGGACTTTAGTTAGCATTATACACATTTTCTGTTCCATGGCACATGGCTGGTCAACTCTTTCAAAGTGCTCCAGTCACATGCAATGTATATAAAACTTGAAGTAGTCTTTCTCATTTTTGAACAATTGTCATAGTAAGAAACCAACATGAAATAATGTTCTGCTTATGCATTATGGTTCTCTCCTACTTACTGTGTCCGTGAGCAATGTCAAAGTTTCAAATTCATTAGATGAGCCAAGTGTTTTGGTTCACATCTATATGTGAGTTAGAGATAATTAGTGACCTGTATGGAAAGAAAACTGATACTTGAAGGATTTGGCGGGGGTGGCGGGGTGGGGAGAGGGTTGGGAAAGATTTTATGATTGTTGTTGTATTTTCATTTTGCTTAAACCAGAAGCCTGCTAATCTGTTTTCAAGTCATAACACATACCATATTTCGGGGATTGAACTGAAGTGGAATCCTTGAGGAATTTTTTCTCCAGTGTTAGGGCCAACACTCTGGGACAATTCTCAGTGTCCACATTATTGGGATACTAGTGGGAACTTACAATTCAGACCTTGTTGTCTGATGTGCACAGACCATGAACGAACATCTTAGTGATATTTTTCAATGTGTATGGAATTCTGTAGAAACAATGAAAAGGACATGAGCCACATGTGTTAGATACATATCTATAATTCCAGTATTTTCAAGGCCGAGGCAGGAGGTTTACAAGTTCAAATCAAGACTCAACTACATAGTGAATTCCAGAAAAGCCTGGACTACACAGTAAAATAACAACAAGCTAAACATGGTGGTAAAGGCTTGTAATTCCATCTGTAGTACTAAGACAGAAAGGTCTCAAGCTCAAGGTTGTCATGTTCAACAGAGAAATTTGAAGTCTAGCCTTCCCAACTTAAACACTTTGTCTCAACATAAAAATAAATAAAAAGGTCTGTAGGTCTAGCTCAGTGGGAGAGCGTTAATGCCATGTTCTAGTTTCTTTTTGTTGCTGTATCAAGATGGATCAGCTGTTAAGAGCACTGACTGCTCTTCCAAAGGTCCTGAGTTCAAATCCCAGCAACCACATGGTGGCTCACAACCATCTGTAATGGGATTCAATGCCCTCTTCTGGTGTGTCTGAGGATAGCTATAGTGCACTCATATAAATAATATAAATAAATCTTAACAAAAAACAATTAAGCAAAAGTGGCTTAGGGGAGAAAAAAGACAGGATAGCAATATCAAGCAGAAACTGTGAAGGAACACTGCTTGTGGCATTTCTCATGGGCCTACTCTTTCTTATACACTCAAGGACCGCCTTACATGAGCAAGCCTTAGATTCAGTCTCTATTGTCTGTCTCTCTATCTCTCTGTCTCTCTGTCACACACACACACACACACACACACACACACACACACATACCACATATGAATTAAGAGGTCAGCTGCTACAGATTTTATGAGAAAGCATCATAGCTTCACCATAGCTAGTGGTAAACTAATTTTACACTTGATCTTAGCCAAAAGGCCGAGAAGCGATGGTAAACAAATTTTAACTTTGATTTTAATTTATTTGTGTAGGTTTGTCTTTGTGCACCATATTTGTGCTTATTGGCTTTGGTGGCCAGACAGTTTGTGGGCCACCATCTGAGTTCTGGAATCAAATTCCAGTCCTCTGCAAGAAGTATGATTGTTATTAACTGACGAGCTATAGCCCCAGGAAGCTAATTTCAAAGGATGGAGACAGAGTGCACCATGCGAGGTTGGGAACACAATGAGGATAAGGCATGTCCTAAGAGAAAAAGAACTATAATGTTAGCCTAGAGGCCTGAGTAAATATGACATCCTTGAGCAACCTCAAAAAATTCATCATGATTATGTGAAATTTTTTTTAGTTTTTTAAAATGTTTATATACAGCACAGGATGTCCATTACACATGGTATCATAGTTTTGATACATATAAGTCCCCCCTCTCCGGAAAAATAACCCTTTGCCTGATGTAATTGTAATCTCAGAGACTCTGCTGAATGAGGTCATCCTTTCTAATACTTTCTGAACTCTGGCTTGTTGGTCAACACAGCCTCTTCTGGATCAAATTCCTTTCCAAGCAGACCTTTTCAATCTGGTTTCTCAGCCTCTAAATTGCTCTGCTTGGTCTCATACTAACTCCTTCAACCTGTTCTAATCTTCTGGCTCCTTCTTATTGCCTGGCTTCAGCTGCCTCTGCTGACCTGCACTAAACTGCATGCACTCAGGAACAAACTCAACTCCACTGCACTGCACTCATGGACTCCCAACTCAACTGAACTGAGGAACTAAACTGATTCCAGCTGGCTCCCCCTCCCTACACTGCTCTTAATTAGTGTCTCCTTCCTCTCTGTTCTCTTGAGAGTTGGGCATATCCTATCTCTGACTCATTCTGACAAATCTTTCTCTGATTCATCATTTTGTCTGCCTGTCAATTAGATATCACTTTCAAACATGACTTCTTCCTTCTACAAAATAATTTTTCTTAAAGCAGTATACCAAAGGCATGTCTGTATTCCAGGCAGAGGGTTTAAAGGGTTTTGGCATATCTACATTCCAGTCAGATCACACAGACCTAGAGGGGGTATCAGAGCATCCATGTTGCTGGATTAAAATTCCGTTACACCCTGCCTACTACATACCCACAAATGACTGTTATAATGAAGATACCAAGATTTTTTTCTGTCTTTTACACTTCATCTCTTCCAGTTCTAGCCTCAGACAAACAGTGATTGGCTTCCTGTCTCTGTGGATAATCTTACATTTCTAGATTTAACTTTACTTTTAAAAACCAGATCTAGCTTTGTAGCACATGCTGGCTTGGAGTTCACTATGTAAACTAGGCTTGCCTTGAACTTGTGATTCTGTTTCCCAAATGCTGGAATTACAATCATGCACTGTAACCTAATCATGTTTCTATTGCTATGAGAAAGCATAAACCAAAAACAGCTTGGAGAGGAAATAGTTTATTTCATCTTAGACTGTATAGTCCATTACTGAGGGAAGTCAGGGAATGAACTCGGGGCATGAATCTAGAAGGAGGAACATTGCTTATTGGTTTGATACATTTATTTATTTTTATGAGTGTTTTGCACACATGTATATAGATCTTTAGGTATAAAAATAAATTCAAAAGACCATTTACCAACATAAACATTTTTGGAAATAACATTAATAGGTTTTCCACTAGAGCATATGGGCTTTTACAACATCAGGTAATTAAATTTTCTCCTGTAAAGAGGGCCTCAAACCAAGGAAAAATTAAATTGGTTGATTACCTCCATAACTTTCATGCCAGTATTGAACCAATAAGCCTAACTTGCTAGTTAGGTCAGTATTTGGGTCCAATGATGACTTTTCTTTGCATAGTACCTCTGGTGTTATGAAAGCTAGCAAGTAGAGAAGACGCTTTCAGATCAGTTCTAGCTTTATTTTTCCTACCACCTGTAAGCAAAGTGTGCAATGTCTTCAAGAGTAGGGTATTCCTTCTATTTATGGTGGGTAGTCAAAAATCAATGAAATTATCCCATGTTTATCAGTAATTCATAGGGAGGTATCTCCCAGCTGGCACTGTGATTTTCATTAAATAACCTATGTCTTCTAGAGAAAGCATTGTCTACCCATAAAAATGTTCAAAGTCTTTTTGAAATTAGAGTTTTATTAGCTTACAGAATAATGAGTTATTGTAAGACTTTTTCACGTATCATTTGTTTGCGTCAACATACTCCAGCCCTCTGTTCTCTCCTGTCCAGCTGCCCACATCCCCACTTTAACTGTTAACCCCCAGGATCTCTTCCCACTACTTTTATATAGCATGTGTTTTATTATCCCCTCATCCCTTAAGACCTTGTCAGCCACCCCTTTTATGGGCTTGTTTTTAGCTTCCTGATATCTGTTGATATTATGAATTGAGACCATTTCTTGTTTGCCGTGCTATATTTATGCACTCTTTCAATATATAATATCTTTGAGTTCCACCCATTTTCATTCAAAATTTATTTCATTTTTCTGTGTTGTTGAACAAAACCGTGCATATGTACTATATATTCTCTATCCATTGGACATCTAGACTGTTTTCATTTCCTAGAGATTGTGAATGGGGCAACAAGAAACATGCATATGGCAATTTTCTACGTAGGAACATATGGAGCCTTTTGGACTTATGTCTAGGGCTGGTATAGATAGATCATGTGGTAGTTTCATTTTCAGCTTTTTTGGGAAATGTCCACACTATATTTCATAATGAATTCACGAATTTATTCTCCCATCAATAGTGGATAAGGATTCTCCTTTCCACACATCCTTAATAGCATTTATTGCCATTTGTCTTCTTGATGATAATTACATTGGCTAGGGTGGTATGGCATCCCCCTACATACAAACTTTCATTTCTCCCACTCCTCATCTCCCTTTCTGCTTAAATCATTCGACTTCCAGCAGTTTACTTATATCCTATTACCCCCCTCCCTCCTCCTACATCTCTCCTCAATGGTCTCTTTTGTGTTTCCCGGATTCAACTTACATTACAGTAAGTTAAACACACAAAAGATTCAAAGCTAGGGACCACATCTGAGGGAGAACATGTGTCACATTTGTCCTCTTCAATCGGACTGCTTTATTAAGTATAATTTTTTTTAGTTCTATTTCCCTGCAAATATGAGTAAATTTTTATTTACATATGAAAAAAATCCTTGTGTGTACCAACAGTTCTATTTATCACTTGATGGGCACCTTTATGGATTCGGTTTCCTAAATACTGTGAAGAGTAGTAAGGAACATGAATGTACAAGTGTCTGTGCAGTAATATGTAAAGTCCTTTGGGAATATACCCAGCTGTGGTATAATGAACAGTTTTATTTTTTACCTTTTGAGGAGCTTCAAGACTGAGTTCCAAAGTGGGTATACTCATTTATGCTGTCATCAGTCATACATACCAGTTTCCAATTTGCCACATTCATGCCAGCATTTATTTTCATTTGAATTCCTGATTGTGGCTATTTAATTGTGAAGAGATGGGACATTAAGATAGTTTCAAACTCCATTTCCCTTAAGACTAAGGGTGTTACATATTTCTTTTCAATGTTTACTAGGTATTTGTATTTCTCCTTGTGAAAACATTTTTGTGTAATGTTAGAGTTCGATTGCTATGAAGAGACACCATGACCACAGCAACTTTTATAAAGAAAATAATTTAATTTGGACCTGCTTATAGTTTCAGAGGTTTAGTTCATTGTCAGCATTGTGGATAGCATGGCAGCACAAAGGCAGGCATGATACTGGAGAAGCTTAGAATTTCTATATCCAGGCAGTAGGAAGAGAGAGAGACACTGGACTTGGATGGACATTTGAAACCACAAAGCCTACCCATCTCCAGTGACACACTTCCTTCAACAAGGCCACTCCTTTTTTTAATTGGATATTTTCTTTATTTACATTTCAAATATTTTCCCCTTTCTAGATCTCCCCGTTGGAACCCCCTATCGCGTTTCCCCTTCCCCCTGCCTCTATGAGGGTGCTCCCCCTCCCACCCACTCCTGTCTTCCAGCCCTATACTGGGGCATCTAGCCTTCTCAGGATCAAGGACCTCTCTTCCCACTGATGTTCCAACAAGGCCATCCTCTGCCACATATGCATCCAGAACCATGTGTACTCTTTGGTTGGTGGTCCAGTCCCCAGGAGCAAGAAGCATCACTTCCCTAAAAAAAAAAAAAAAAAAAAAAAAAAAAAAAAAGCACTAAAATATGTGAGTCGATGGGGGCCTTTCTTAATTTTTTCAATTTTTTATTAGATATTTTCTTTATTTACATATCAAATATTTTCTCATTTCCCCTCCAAAAAGCCCCATCTGATATCCCCTCCCCCTGCTCACTAACTTACCCACTCCTGCTTCCCTGTCCTGGTATTCCCCTGTACTGGGGCACAGAGCCTTCACAGGATCAAGGACCTCTCCTCTCATAGATGTCCCACAATGAGACTGCTGCATATGTGGCTGGAGCCATGGGTCCCTCCATGTGCACTCTTTGGTTGGTGGTTTAGTCCCTGGGAGCTCTGGGGGTACTGGTTGGTTCATATTGTTGTTCCTCCTATGGGTCTGCAAACCCCTTCAGCTCCTTGGGTCCTTTTTCTAGCTCCTCCATTGGGGGACCCTGTGCTTAGTTCAATGGATGGTTGTGAGTATCCAATTCTGTATTTGTCAGGCTCTGGCAGAGCCTCTCAGGAGACAGCTATATCAGGCTCCTGTCAGCAAGCACTTCTTGACATGCACAATAGTGTTTGGGTTTGGTGGCTGTATATGGGATGGATCCCCAGGTGGGCAGTCTCTAGATGGCCTTTCCTTCAGTTACTACTTCACACTTTGTCTCTATATCTCCTCCCATGGGTATTTCAATTCCCTTTCTAAGAAGGACTGAAGTATCCAAACTTTGGTCTTCCTTCTTCTTGAGCTTCATGTGTTCTGTGAATTGTATCTTGGGTATTCTGAACTTCTGGGCTAATATCAACTTAGTGCATACCATGTGTGTCATTTTGAGATTGGGTTACCTCACTCAGGACTATATTTTCTAGTTCCATCCATTTGCCTAAGAATTTAATGAATTCATTGTTTTTTAATAGTTTAATAGAAAATGTAGTATATTTACACAATGGAGTAACAATGGAGTATTACTCCATTGTGTAAATATACTACATTTTCTGTATCCATTCCTCTGTTGAGGGACATCTGGGTTCTTTCCAGCTTCTGGCTATTATAAATAAGGCTGCTATGAACATAGTGGAGCTCTTCTCCACTTTCTTGGGATTTTTTTTTTTCCGAGACAGGGTTTCTCTGTATAGCCCTGGCTGTCCTGGAACTCACTCTGTAGACCAGGCTGGCCTCAAACTCAGAAATCCGCCTGCCTCTGCTTCCCAAGTGCTGGGATTACAGGCGTGCGCCACCACTGCCCAGCTTCTTCCCCACTTTCTTTTCTATTAGTTTCAGTGTGTCAGGTTTTATGTGGAGGTCCTTGATCCACTTGGACTTGACCTTTATACAAGGAGATAAGAATGGATCGATCTGCATTCTTCTACATGTTGACTGCAAGTTGAATCAGTACCATTTGTTGAAAAATGCTGTCTTTTTTCCCCATAGGATGTTTTTAGCGCCTTTGTCATACATCAAGTGACCATACTTGTGGGTTCATTTCTGGGTCTTCAGTTCTATTCCATTGATCTTCCTGCCTGTCTCCATACCAATACCAAACAGGTTTTTTTTTTTTTTAAATCAATGTTGCTCTGTAGTAGAGCTTGAGGTCAGGGATAGTGATTCCCCCAGGAGATCTTTTGTTGTGGAGAATAGTTTTTTTACTATCCTGGGTTTTTTGTTAGTCCAGATGAATTTTAAGATTGCTCTTTCTAGCTCAATGAAGAATTGATTTGGTATTTTGATAGGGATTGCATTGAATCTGTAGATTGCTTTCAGCAAGGTGGCTATTTTCGCAATATTAATCCTGCCAATCCATGAGCATGGGAGATCTTTCCATCTTGAGATCTTCTTTGATTTCTTTCTACAGAAGCTTGAAGTTTTTGTCATACAGATCTTTCACTAGCTTGGTTATAGTCACACCAAGGTATTTATTTGTGACTATTGTGAAGGGTGTCATTTCCCTAACTTCTTTCTCAGCTTGTTTATCTTTTGAGTAAAGGAAGGCTACTGATTTGAGTTAATTTTATATCCAGCCACTTTGCTGAAGTTATCTATCAGGTTTAGGAGTTCTCTGGTGGAAGTTTTGGGGTTGCTTAAGTAGACTATCATATCATCTGCAAATAGTGATATTTTGATATCTTACTTTCTAATTTGTATCCCTTTGACCTCCTTTTGTTGTCTAATTGCTCTGGCTAGAATTTCAAGTATTATATTGAATAGATAGGGAGAGAGTGGGCAGCCTTATCTGGTCCCTGATTTCAGTGGGATTGCTTCAAATTTCTCTCAGTTTAATTTGATGTTTGCAGTATATTGCTTTCACTATGTTTAGGCATGGGCCTTGATTTCCTGCTCTCTCCAAGACTTTTGTCATGAAGGGATGCTGAATTTTTTCAAAAGCCTTTTCAGCATCTAATGAAATTAGCATGTCAGTTTTTTCATTGAGTTTGTTTATGTAGTGGATTATATTGATGGATTTCCTTATATTGAACCATCCCTGCATCCCTGGGATAAAGCCTACTTGATCATGGTGAATTATCATTTTGAAGCATTCTTGGATTCTGTTGCCCAGAATTTTGTTGAGTATTTTTGCATCAATGTACATAAGGGAGATTGGGCTGAAGTTCTTTTTCCTTGTTTGGTGTTTGTTTGGTTTAGGTATAAGCATTATTGTGGCTTCATAGAATGACTTAGGTAGTGTTCCTTGAGTTTCTAAAGCATTATTGTGGCTTTATAGAATGACTTAGGTAGTGTTTCTTGAGTTTCTATTTTGTGGAATAGTTTGAAGAGTATTGGTAGTAGCTCTTCTTTGAAGATCTGTTAGAATTTCCCACTAAACCCATCTGGTCCTGGGCTTTTTTTTTTTTTTTTTTTTTTTTTTTGAGGGGAAACTATTAACAACTGCTTCTATTTCTTCTGGACCTATGGGACTATTTATATGGTTTATCTGATCCCGTTTTAACATTGGTACTTGGTATGTATCTAGAAAATTGTCCATTTCATCCAGATTTTCAAATTTTGTTGAGTATAAGCTCTTGTAGTAGGAACTGATGATTTTTTGAATTTCTGCAGTTTCTGTTGTTATGTCTCCCTTTTCATTTCTGATTTTATTAATTTAGGTAGTGCCTCTGTGTCCTCTGATTAGTCTGGCTAAGGGTTTATCTATCTTGTTGATTTTCTCAAAGAACCAGCTTCTGGTTTTGTTGATTCTTTGTATAGTTCTTTTTGTTTCTTGGTTTATTTCGGCCCTGAGTTTTATTTCCTGCTGTCTACTCCTCGTGGGTGTATTTGCTTCCTTTTGTTCTAGAGCTTTCAGGTGCATTGTCAAGCTGCTAGTGTAAGCTCTCTCCATTTTCTTTTTGGAGGCAATTAGAGCTATCAGTTTTCTTCTTAGCACTACTTTCATTGTGTCCCCTAAGTTTTGGTATGATATGTCTTAATTTTCATTAAATTCTAAAAAGTCTTTAATTTCTTTCTTTCTTTATTCCTTGACCAAGTTATCATTGAGAGGAGCATTGTTCAATGTCCACTTGTATGTGTGTTTTCTGTTGTTTTTGTTTGAACATAAGACCAGCCTTAGGCCATGGTGATCTAATAAGGTGCATGGAATTATTTCAATATTTCTGTATCTTTTGCCTGTTTTGTGACCTATTACATGGTCAGTTTTGGAGAAAATACCATGAGGTGCTGAGAAGAAGGTATATTCTTTTGCTTTAGGATGGAATGTTCTATAAATATCTGTTAGATCCATTTGGTCCATAACTTCAATTAGTTTCTGTTTCCATGATCTGTTCTTTGATGAGAGTGGGGTGTTGAAGTCTCCCACTATTATTGTGTGGTGTGCAATGTGTGCTTTGAGCTTTAGTAAAGTTTCTTTTATGAATGTGGGTGCCCTTGCATTTGGAACATAGATGTCCAGAATTGAGAGTTCATCTTAGTAGACTTTTCCTTTGACCAGTATGAAATGTCCCTCCTTATCTTTTTTGACAACTTTTGGTTGAAAGTTGATTTTATCTGATATAAGAATGTCTACTCTAGCTTTTTAATTGGGACCATTTGCTTGGAAAATTGTTTTCTGACCTTTGACTTTGAAGTAGCGACTGTCTTTGTCACTGAGATGGGTTTCTTGTGTGTAACAAAATGTTGGGTCCTGTTTATGTATCCAGTCTGTTAGTCTATGTCTTTTTATTGGGGAATTGAGACCATTGATGTTAAGAGATATTAAGGAAAAGTGACTGTTGCTTACTGTTATTTTCATTGTTAAAGGTGGAATTATTTTTGTGTGGCTATCTTCCTTTTGGCTTGTTGAAAGAAGATTACTTAACAATGATTTTGGCCATCCAGATGCCCCCGGACTCCCAGGGACTAAACCATCAACCAAGGGTTACACATAGTTCCAGCTAAAAATATGGCAGAGGAATGCCTTGTTGGGCATCAGTGGGAGGAGAAGTCCCTTGGTCAGGTGAAGGCTCAATAGATGCCCCAACAAAGGGAAATCAAGGGGTGGAGGTGGGAGTGGGCCAGGTGGAGGGGCATATACTTGGAGGTAGGGGGTGGGAGAAGGGGTTGGGGGTCTTTGGGGAGGGTGAAATTTGGAAAGGTTTTACCATTGGCAATGTAAATGAAGATGATATTCAATAAATAAAAAAAGAAAGATGATTACTTTCTTGATTTTTCTAGGGTGTGGTTTCCTGCCTTGTATTGGTATTTTCCACCCATTATCCTTTGTAGAGCTGTATTTGTGGAAAGATATTGTATAAATTTTTTTTTGTCATGGAATATCTTGTTTTCTCTATGTCTATGGTAATTGAGAGTTTTCCTGGGTATAGTAGTCTGGGCTGTCATTTATGTTCTCTTAGGGGCTGTATGACATCTGCCCAGGATCTTCTAGCTTCATAGTCTCTGGTGAGAAGTCTGGTGTGATTCTGATAGGTCTGCCTTTATATGTTACTTGACCTTTTCCCCTACTGCTTTTAATATTCTTTGTTTAGTGAATTTGGTGTTTTGATTATTATGTGACAGGAGGAATTTCTGTTCTGGTCCAGTCTGTTTGGAGTTCTGTAGGCTTCTTGTATGTTCATGGGAATCTCATTCTTTAGGTTCGGGAAGTTTTTCTCTATAATTTTGTTGAATATGTTTATTGGCCCTTTAAGTTGAAAATCTTCATTCTCTTCTATACCTATAATCCTTAGGTTTGGTCTTCTCATTGTGTCCTGGATTTCCTGGATGCTTTGGGTTACAAGCTTTTTGCATTTTGCATTTTCTTTGACTGTTGTGTCGATGTTTTCTATGGAATCTTCAGCATCTGAGATTTTTTTCTATCTCTTGTATTCTGTTGTTGATGGTTGCATCTATGAATCCTGATTTCTTTCCAAGGTTTTCTATCTCCAGAAATGTCTCACTTTGTGATTTCTTTATTGTTTCTACTTCCATTTTTAGATCTGGGATAATTTTGTTCAGTTCCTTCACTTGTTTGTTTGTGTTTTCCTGAAATTCTTTAAGGAATTTTGTGTTTCCTCTTTAAGGGCTTCTGCCTGTTGACCCATGTTCTCTTGTATTTCTTTAAGGGATTTTTGTGTTTCCTCTTTAAGGGCTTCTAACTGTTGGCCCATATTCTCCTGAATTTCTTTAAGGGCGTTGTGTCCTTTGTAAAGTCCTTTATCAGCATCATGAGATGTGATTTTAAATCCAGCTCTTTTGTGATGTGTGGGGTTATCCAGGATTTGCTGTTGTGGGAGAACTGGGCTCTGATGGTGCCATGCTGCCTTGGTTTCTGTTGGTAATGATCTTGCATTTGCCTTTGCCATCTAGTTATCTCCATTGTTAGCCAGTCTTGTCTCTGACTGTGGCTTCTCTGTCCTGCAAGCCTGTGTACCTGTACACCTAGGATTCCCATTCCCTCAAATGCCCTGCATGCTGGTGGTTCTCCAGGAAGTATCAGGAGATGGGGTCTTTACTGTGGTAGATCTGGCAAGTGTCTACCACAGCAGAATGGGCAGGCAGTGGTGAAGGAATGGGGAGAAGGAATGGAAGGGGAGTGGTATTCTGGAGGGCGAGGTTTTGGTGGTTGCTTGGTAGCAAGTCCCAGCAGCTCTGGTCCTCCAGAAGGGGCGGTTCTTACCGAATGCTCTGAGAGCTGCTGCTTCTCTGGGAAGTATCAGGAGTTGGGGTCTTCATTGTGGCAGACCTGGCAAGGGTCTACTACAGCAGAACAGGTAGGCAGTGGCACAGAAAGGGGGAGAAGCTCTAGTCAGCATACTTAACTTATATTTCTTCTTCTGTATGTTGTTATTGATATGTAGGGAGAATGATGCTTTTTGTGTATTAATTTTCTTTACTGCCATTTTACTGAATATGTTTTATAGCTCAAATAGTTTTTTGGGGTGGTCATTAGCATATTTTTCATGTAGAATCATATCATATGCAAACTGGGATATTTCAACTTCTTATTCTCCTATTTATATTATTTTTATTTCCTTTTCTTATCTTACTGATAAAACCAAGATTTCAGACATTATATTGTATAAGAATGGAGAAAATCAACAACCGTATCTTGTTCTTGGTACTAATCGGAATGTACTGATCTTTCTACATTTAGCATGATTTTGGTCATAGAATTTTTATGTAGAGCTTTTACTAAATTTGAGGTATGTGCTCTCCATCTCTAGCCATTTCACAACTTTGATCATGAAGGCTTATTGAAATGTTTAATGGCTTTTCTGTTCCTATTGAGATAATTATATTATTTCTGTCCTTGAGTTCATTTGTGTGAGGAATTATATTTTTATTTTGAGATGGGGGTCTCATTTGGTGCTGGCCTGGAACTTTCAGTGTGGCCCAGCCTGAATTTGAATTTGTCATCCTGTCTCTGACTCCAGAGTTCTGGGATTACAGGTATTGTCTACCATACATGGCTTTTCATTTCCTTAGTGTCATTTTTAAAAAAATTTTGCTTAACATTTTTCTTTTTTATTGGATATTTCATTTGTTTATATTTCAGATGTTATCCCTTTCTAGGTTTCCCGTCTGCATACCCCCTATCCCATGCTCCTGTACCCTGCTTCTATGCGGGTGCTCTCCCACCCACCTACCCACAAGCACCTCTCCGCCCTGGCCTTCCTCACACTGGGGCTTCAAGCCTTCACAGGACCAAGAGCCTCCCCTCCCATTGATGCCAGATAAGGCCCCTTCAGCTCCTTCAGTCCTTCCCCTAACTCCTCCATTGGGGTCCCTGTGCTCAGTCCGATGGTTGGCTATAAGCATCCATATCTGTATTGGTCAGGATCTGGCAGAGCCTCTCAGGAGACAGCTGTATCAGGCTCCTGTCAGCAAGAACTTCTTGGTACCAGCAATAGTGTCTGGGTTTGGTGTCTGCATGTGGGATGGATCCCCAGGTGGGGAAGTCTCTGGATGGCCCTTCCTTCAGTCTCTGTTCCACCCTTTGTCCCTATATTTCCTTTAGACAGGAGCAGTTCTGGGTTAAAATTTTGGAGATGTCAGGGTGGCCCCATCCCTCAACCAGGGGCCATGCCTAACCTCTGGATATGGTCTCAACAGGTTCTCCCTCTCCTTTCTGGGGGTATTTCAGCTAATGTCATCCCCATGGGGTTCTGGGAGGTTCTTGCTTTCCTGGCATCTGGGACTTTCTGATTGCTACCCCCCAGTTCCCCATCCCCCATTGCTACACACCTCTGTTCAATTTCTTGACCCTCTGTACATCTCCTCCATTTCCCTCATACATGATTCTGCCCCCCTTTCCCTTCCTCTCTTTTCTTCCTCCCAAGTCCCTCCCATCCTCTAATTCCTTTGATTATTTTGTTCTCCCCTTCTAAGTAGGACTGAAGCATCCACTCTCTGGTCTTCCTTCCTCTTGAGCTTCATGTGGTCCATGAGTCAGTACCATGAGTCATATCATGGGCATTCCATGTTCTTTGCCTAATAGCATCCACTTATCAGTGAGTACACACCGTTTTTGTTCTTTTATGACTGAGTTACCTCACTCAAGATGATATTTTCTAGATCCATCCATTTGCCTGTGAAATTCATGAAGTCATTGTTTTTAATTGCTGAGTAATACTCCATTGTGTAAATTTACCACATTTTTTTGTATCCATTTCTCTGTTGAGAGACATCTATGTTCTTTCCAGCTTCTGGCTATTATAAATAAGGTTGCTATGAACATAGTGGAACATGTGACCTTATTACATTCTGGAGAATCCTCTGGGTATATGCCCAGGAGTGGTATAGCTGGTGTTATTTTTTGATGAAAATTTTTTTCATTTTAATAGTCTATTACTATTACTAGCTGTTTTCTTTTTCATTTATGCTTTGGGAATCTAAAGAAAACGTCACATAGCTTAAGTTCACAAAATGTTGTTTTCTTCTGGAAGTTTTATGGATCTTCCTTTCACATTTAATCTATCATCTAGTTCTAATTTCTTACATTTCATATTATCATTATATGTACCTGTATATGTATAGGTTATCTATAACCAATACAACACATTATTATATACTATCTACATGATGTACGTATTAACATACACAACATGATATATTATACACAATGAAAAATTTTGCAACTACATCTATATCTATATCTATATATATCTATATATATATATATATATATATATGATATATTAGTATAGGAAATGACTAAGGTATTTTTTCCTCCATGCATATCTAGTGGTCTAGTGCACAAGTACCACCTGCTAGTGTGATAGGTTTTGTCAACTTGACTAAATTTGGTATTAACTAAAATCCAAGTGTGTGGATAATCCTGTAAGGTTTTTTTTTTTAAATTAAGTAATTTGAAGTGGAAAGACACACCTCTAATCTAGATCCTTTGAGGTGGGAAGATCTACCTTTAATCTGGGCCATACCATCTGCTGGAAGCCTATATAAGGACGTGGAAGAAGGAAGCCTGACCTCTTTGCCTACTTATGCTCAGTCTTGCTAGCAAGTTTATTTCTTCACTGGTATCAGAGCTTACTTTTTAGGATTCCAGTGTACATTGAATACCAGTTGAGACATCCAGCCTTGTGAAATGAAGAATTATTGGATTCTTGAAATTTCTTTTGGTAGATAGCTATTATTGGAGTACCTGGACTAAAGGCTGTAAGCCATATTATGTGTATGTGTATTTATGTACACACACACACACACACACACACACACACAAGATATGGTCTTCTAGAAAACCGAGTTGTTCCTCTACAGAACCTTGATTAATACAGCTAG
The DNA here is from genome assembly GCF_947179515.1 of Apodemus sylvaticus. Taxonomy (NCBI): domain Eukaryota; kingdom Metazoa; phylum Chordata; class Mammalia; order Rodentia; family Muridae; genus Apodemus; species Apodemus sylvaticus. The sequence goes on along the minus strand of NC_067495.1, from coordinate 11,057,521 downwards.
TAACATTTTTCCAATTGAATTACCATCACGATATTCTCAAAAAACAGTCTGTCATGTTTTTGGTCTGTTTCTGGTACTTTAATTTCATTCTATTGCTTAACATTTCTATAATTTTATTTTATGATTATTGAATATTATATCTTTATGATACAACTTAAATCCAGGTAATGTGTGTCTTCTAATTTCTCTTTGAAATCATTTTTACTTCATGATCTACCACGGACTGGTCCCAGCCGGGAACTAAATCCCAGGGGGAACTCTGGATATCAGGAGAGGAAACAGGCCTGGCGGGTAACACACAGATGCAACCACACACAGAAGCGGATTGAATCTGAATGTATTTTCCTAGTCCAGTCAAGTTAACATCTCAAATTAAGCATCACATTCATCTGTTAAAGCTTCAGTTTTGTCAGGCAGTACATGGTATTTACCCATAGTCCAGTTGGTCAATTGGCGCATGCGGTTAAACTGCTTTTTCATCTTGGCCCCACTGTCACGCTAGCCCAGGAGATGAGGAAGGACTGTTCCTGTGCCAGGCTTCCCGGTGACGATGGTGGCATTGCAGAGCTTGGGAAGCTGCTTGGCCCACGCTGTCCTCCAAGAGCACTTCTGCCTAGTCTGCCCATTGCATTCTTCTCTGTGCCACGCCTGGGGCCGCCATAGGCCCCCCTCTCCCCCCCCTCGCAATCAGCTCCAGGTAGTCCCTAGCCTCAGCCTGGTGAACTCACAGGCAAGTCCTTAGGCCTAGCTCGGTGAACTAACCAGCTGCAGCCCTTAGGCCCAGCTCAGTGAACTAACTAACTTACTAGCCAGTGTCTCTCTGAGCAAAAACTATCTACTGTCTCTTGAATCACACCTGGATAAGTTAAAAATATTGTTTTGTCCAAGACTCCCTAGGTGGGGTCAGCAAAACAAAAAGTAGTTTCTCACAGGCTTCCATTCAAGAGTTAAAGGTGGAACAGGATAAACTTGTCTGCTTAGGATGTCCCTGAGGTATTCAATTCAGTTGCAAATTAGCAACTCAAAAGACAGAAAGCCTGGCCTCTGGGATGGGGGAGGTAGCTTTGAGCTATGTACCAACTCAAATGTAAATTCTTTCTACCTTTCCCAACACCCACTTGTACAGCAAGGACCTTGTATAAGGTTCTTCATATGTAAATATCCTTAGTCTGGGCCTATTGTTTGGAATCCTACTGTCCTGCACGGAATGACTAAAAAAAACCAAGAAAGAACCTGTGACTTAGAGTTCCTGGAAACTTTTACTGCCTGCTAAAAATGCTTTTTCTACGGTAATTACATAAATGATTCGAGCAAAGAGCTGCGTAATATTTTTGGCTACAAAATGGATTATTTTACATCTTAATATGCTCAGTAGTCTTAATCCAGGCCACTAGAAGGAGAGTTTCAGAAATAAAGTAAATTGCCAAGTGAGATTTTTAGCTTCTGAACTTACAGATTACACTGGGCCACCATGGCAATGATCAGTACGTGGAGTACTGGAGAGAGCCTTGCAAAAGATAAAGACTTATAGTTCAGGGGATCAGATATTGTAAGATATTGCTAGTACTGTTACATAGATTTTGTCTGGAATGTAATATAAAATATTGAAGATATTTACAGAAGAGTAGTATGGCTATATATTCTGAAAACTATAATTGAAAATTTGTAGGGAAGAGATTCAAGGATCTATCTACATTGTTTTTTATTTCACAATACTTTGTGTGTTTGCTTGATTTTTTTTTACAGTATATAAGAATGGTAAAGATCTCTATACAATAGCAGTTGGATGTTTATTTTTTAACTATACTTCCCGTGCCTTTGAGTGTATTAATTATCACACCATATCTCCAGAACTCCACTCATGACTCCACAATGATCCTCTGCCTCCATCAAAACTAGTTTCCCACTGCTTCAGTCCCATCCCCTGCACTCACTATTCTATTTTCTGTCTCTGGGAGTATGAGTGCTCTTAGTATCTCTGATAACTGGAATCATACACTGTTTGTCATTTTGCAAGTGACTTATTTCACTTATGTATCTGTGAGCAAACCCAGGGCCTTGTGAGTGTAAAAAAACCACATAAGCACTGGGCTACATCTTCAGCATTTGTCCTAGTCAAGGGTTTATCCCCAGTTCTTTAGAGCATGCCTGCAGATACTTAGTAAATACTTGTCAAAGGATGAGTTAAAAAGAGGGAAGAAAAAATCTGGTAAAGCATCAGCTATCCTAATTTTGATAAAGAATTAGTAGAAGATGCAAGAGGAAGTAAGCAAAGTCTGATGTTGTTAATAATTTGTTATATAGAGGAACTCCTCACAATTCCTACCTGCATTGTTTTATATAGTCTGTCCCACAGTCTTCTGAGTTAGATAGTATTCTTCCTTGATAAAATACATAACCTGAAAATTCGAACAGTGAAGAAGTGAACTAAACAGAGTAACTTCACTAGGTTGCAGCGTTTGAATGAAGGCTGTTTGGGACTAAGTTCTGAGAGAAACAATTTTAGCTCTGGGAAAAAAAAAGTGTGGACTCCAGTTAGTTGTGCTGAAATCAGTAGTGCAATGTATTTACTGCAACATGTGAATGGAAGTATTAGCCTTAGAACAGAAATTGTAGAATGAAACTTGATGCTTGTGGAGAGAGAATCCTAGAGAGAAAACTAGAAAGTATCAAAGAAAGAGGTATCAAGATCTACAGAAGAGTCATGTCCCAATATCTCAGCAAGAAGTGCTAAGGAAAGTAGGTCACTTGCGTCTCACAGGAAGAAGAGAAGACTTCCAAGATATTGGCTGAAAGAGGTCATTATAACTCATAGATAATGACTAGGTGAATAGGTCTATGAAAAGAGTACCTTTTGGAACTAGTTTAGACAGAGTCAGGTAAGAAGACACCAAAAGTAAGTAAAAGATAGATGACAGGAAATATACCTTTGTCTATGAAGACAAAAGCAATAGTGAGAATGATCAAAGATCAAACTGGGGCTGTTATTGTTTTAAGAGCGAAAGTATTTAACTATGGGGTATGTGTATTGTGAGGTTGGTTCACTGAGATGGATTAGGAGGTTGAAATACCAGGGCCCAGTGAATGGGAATCCTAATAAGAGACATCTTTACCTATGGTTGTGCTTACTCACCCTATAGGCAACAGATCAGTACTAGTCAGAGAATATTGACCTACTTGTCTTTGAGATGAATGATAGGCACAGAGATGGAAAATAGAGCTTGGGAGATGATGATGGCTCAACAGGTAAGAGTATTTATTATCCAACATGAGGATCAGAGTTCATTTCCTTAGCATCCAAATAAAAAGCCTGGCATGATCACTTGGATACCTCTAATCCTACTTCTGAGTGGATCAGGGACATGGGGGATTGCTGCAACTTGTTGTCTGGTAGTCTAGCTCTAAGTTCAGTAAGAAGACCCTGTCTCAGCGGGATAAGGTGCATAGAGCAGTGTACTCCATTGACCTACACAAGTACACCCATACATTCATGTACATGTACCACACATATACATCCCTTATATAAACAAATAGATAAAATAAATAAATGAATAACATTTAGGAAATTAAAAGCAATTTGACAGTTATTTGATATTTAACTGTACTATTTAAAAAATATTTTTAAACTCAGGCCTTGCCATTTTCTGTTTTCACATTGTCTTTTCCATGATTTCAAAAACTACATTGATTGATTGATTTGGTGTATGTATGTATATTCAAGTTCAACATGAAGGACTTAGTTCTCTCCTTCTATGGTGTGAGTTCAGGGATTAAACCAAAGTTACCATTCCCAATAACAAATGCCTTTACTGCTGATACATATTGTCAATCCCTGATTCTTGCATGGCAATTGATTTTTTTTTTCTGAGACAGGGTTTCTCTGTGTAGCCCTGGCTGTCCTGGAACTCACTCTGTAGACCAGGCTGGCCTCGAACTCAGAAATCCGCCTGCCTCTGCCTCCCAAATGCTGGGATCAAAGGCGTGCGCCACCACCGCCCAGCTGGCAATTGATTTTTAATCTGGTAAAGTTATACTAAATCTATAAAATGTTTCTGGATTACCTTCATCCATTTCTCCTCTCCAAATGCCCCTAGGATCTTTTCCAATATGTCCCCCTCCCATTTTCATGTCCTCTGTTTCCTTTTCCCTAAAATAATCTATCCTGCCCAGTTAGTTTTGTTTCTGTGTGCATTGTTTTAGGGGTATCTTTTGGAGCACAGGAAGCCTACAAGAGTCTATATACTCTGGTATATGATATGATATAATATAATGTAATATAATATGTTATTGTATATTGTGTAATTAAAATGTTGATTTCTGTGCTCCCTCTCCTCATATCTGGTTACAAATCTTATTCTAAGTACATTCTGTCTCAATGTTTTATAAACATTGCACCCCCCAATTCTTTCCTAACTTGTCAATAAAAGCTGATCAGCCAATGACTGAGCAGAAGAAAGAATAGGGCAGGAATAGACTAGAGAGGAAGTGGGGATTAGCCATGGGGTAAGAGTCGAAGAGATATGATGCAAAAGTTTAAAGGATTAAAATAGAGAAATACTGGTCAGTTATTCTGCCTTTAAAATTGTTAAAATATAGTAGTCCAGTCTCAATTATTTTCTGGCTAGCTAGGCTAAGAGAAACAACTGCAACACACTTATTTAAAAGACACTAACAATATACCATGAAGAAAACTGGCTCTCTTTCCTTTAACAGCCATTAACTGTCAATAGCACCTCAGATAGGGGTGGGCCTGTTGACCTCTTCCCAATCCATGTTGGAATGTTAAAGGTTAGACCTTGGATAGGCAGACACAACTGATATAAATTCTTGAGTCCAATGTCCTTTTCAGAAGACACTAATTTTCAGGTGCTTTCTTGATTCCTGGATTTTATAATCTTTTTACTCCCCTCTTCTGCAGTGTTTCCTATTGCACTGGGTTGAGTACTCCAGCATAACTTATTCTTAGCACTTCGTTCAGTTGTGAACAAAGTTGTTAACTACCATCTAGTGCAAAAAGAATGTTCTCTAGTGAGGGATAAGATCTGTACATATCTGTCAGTATAAGTATAGTAATCAGAAGGCAGTTTGGTATTATGCCAATTTAGTAGACTAATGATAGTGTACTAATGTCCACTGGGGCCTATAACCTTCCCAGTGATATGTTCCTATCCAGTTCACTGTAAGACACATGAGTTCCTTCCTATGGGCTGAGCCTTAAATTCAATTAGAAAGCTGTTGGTTACCCCATACCATTTATGCTACTAAAGCAAAAATAGACATATCTTGCTAGGCTAATCATAATTGTAGGCAAGCAAGACTTTTGATTACTTTTCTCCCCCAGCAGTTTCAGAGTGCCTTCTGTTGTCTTCAGCCATAGGTTTTTGTTTATTTCATTTTGAAACGGGGTCTTTTAGTGACAATTATAGAATTTTGATCTCCTTCAAATATTATAAGAATATTTTAAAACATTCTTATAAGAAATATTATAAGAATGTTTTTAAACTTTAATCTCAAGTGTGGATATATGGGCTTGTTTCAGATTGTCCACAGTAGTTGACTATGATTTGCCTCATGTTCTAGCAGAGGCAAGGTATTGCTTGCTATAGATTTTACAAAGTTCCTGTGGTTTTGTGATGTTTGGAATTCTGGGAACTGTTCAGAGGGTATATAAATGCTAGAGTCCCAGTAGAGGGTAGGTGGTTGTTGGTCATTCAGGGGGTTGGTTGTAGCTTGTTAGTAGTTGTGCTCAAAAAAGAAACAAAATAGAAAGGAATTAAGATTAGGAGTTTTCCTAATTCCTTTCTTTCCTCTATCCTTATTTCTTTTCTATATAGTATTAGGTGATGAAACCAGGAAGATAAATGGTGGGGGAAAAGAAGAACTTACAATATAACAAAGACTAGCTACATTGTTTCACCATATAAAGTTGGCTGTCTTTGAACTTACTATGTAGGTTAGGATAGTCTTGAACTCATATAAATTCACCTGTCTCTGTCTCCCAAGCGTGGGAATTAAAGGCATATATAACTGTTTTCAGCTCAGCAATAGAGTCTTACCATGAAGTTCTGGTGGGCAGCCAAGAGCAAAGGTAATAACCTATGTTATTTTGGGATATGCTAGCTTGGGACTCCATTATACAGCAACTCTTTTTTTTTTTTAAATTTTTTCTGCTTACTGGCTTGCTCATCGTGGCTTTCTCAGCTTGCTTTCTTATAGAAAGATACTCACCCATGGATGGCACCACCCACGATGGGCTGGACCTCCAACATTGATCACTAATTGACAAAATCTTTTACAGCTGGATCTCCTGGAGGCATTTCTCAAATGAGTGTCCTACCTCTCTGATGACTCTAACTTGTGTTGTTGACCAGCCAGTCAAGTACATTGCTTTACTTTAAATAAGGAAACAAAGCACACCTACTTCATACCATACAGCTTTGTAAAATTCCCTTTCCCCCTTCAGTTCTGCCTCACAGCATGGTATAAAGCCTCTTTTCCTTTCTTTCCATTATATGTGCATATTCTTATGTAGGTGGGTAGAATCTTTTAATATCATTCTGTCCTGGGCTTCCAATGTAACCCAAATGCCCTCCAAAGTCAATGTATACTTTATAGAAGTCTACTGTGTAGTAAATGGATGTAACGTTTTACATATCCCACCCACCTTAAAGAGTGTTAGAGAGAACTTCTCATGTTTTCTCAGTCTTATATGAAGACTTCCATTCCATCCTGTTTTGTAAAGTATATTGTTAGAGTTTCACTGTCCTCACCTGGAAAGGCACACTGCCTGCTCTGGATTTTTTTGTTGCTGTTCTGTTCTGTTTATTGATGTGGTTTTCTTTTCTTTTTTTATTCGATATTTGCTTAATTTACATTTCAAATGGTATCCCCTTTCCTCACTACCCCTCCAAATATGCCCTATCCCATCCCCCCTCCCCCCTGATTACCAACACCCCGCCCCTGCACTTTCCTGACCTGGCATTCTCCAACACTGGGGCATCAAGCTTACATAGGACCAATAGCCTCTCCTCTCATTGATGTCTGAAATGGCTATTCTCTGCTACATATGTAGCTGGAGCCATGGGTCTCTCCATGTGTACTCTTTGGTTGGTGGTTTAGTCCCTGGGAGCTCTGGGGGTACTGGTTGGTTGATATTATTGTTCTTCCTATGAGGCTGCAAACCCCTTCAGCTCCTTGGGTCCTCTCTCAAGCTTTTCCATTGGGGATGTTATGCTCAGTCTATTGGTTGGCTGTGAGCCATGGGTATTTTGATCCAACTTGCAAGAAGCATCAAAGTATCCACTCCTTGGTCTCCCTTTTTGAGCTTCATGTTGTAAGTTGTATCTTGGGTATTCCAAACTTCTGGGCTAATATTCACTTACCAGTGAGTGCATGCCATGTGTGTTATTTTGTGATTGGATTACCTCACTCAGGGTGATATTTTCTAGTTGCATCCATTTGCCTAAGAATTGCATGAATTTATTGTTTTTAATAGCTGAGCAATACTCCATTGTACAAATATACTACATTTTCTGTATTCATTCCTCTGTTGAGGGACATCTGGGTTCTTTCCAGCTTCTGGCTATTATACATGAGGCTGCTATGAACATAGTGGAGCATGTGTCCTTATTACATGTTGGAGTATCTTCTGGGTATATGCCCAGGAGTGGTATAGCTGGGTCCTCAGGTAGTACTATGTCTAATTTTCTGAGGAATTGCCAAACTGATTTCCAGAGTGGTTGTACCAGATTGCAATCCCACCAGCAACGGAGAAGTGTTCCTCTTTCACCACATCCTCTCCAGCACCTTCTGTCCCTTGAGTTTTTGATCTTAGTCATTCTGACTGGTGTGAGGTGGAATCTCAGGGTTGTTTTGATTTACATTTTTCCTGATGACTAAGGATGCTGAACATTTCTTTAGACGTTTCTCAGCCATTCAGCATTCCTCAGTTGAGAATTCTATGTTTAGCTCTGTACCCCATTTTTAATAGGGTTATTTGGTTCTCTGGAGTCTAATTTCTTGAGTTCTTTGTATTTATATTGGATATTAGCCCTCTGTTTGATGTAGGATTGGTAAAGATCTTTTCCCAATCTGTTGGTTGCCGTTTTGTCCTATTGAGAATGTCAATAGAACATTCTTACAGAAGCTTTCCAATTTTATGAGGTCCCATTTGTCCATTCTTGATCTTAGAGCATAAGCTAATGGTGTTCTATTCAGGAAAATATCCCCTATGCCCATGTGCTCTGGGTTCTTCCCCAATTTTTCTTCTATTAGATTCAGTGTTTTGGGTTTTATGTTTAAGTCCTTGATCTACTTGGACTTGAGCTTTGTACAGGGAGATAAGAATGGATCAATTTGCACCCTTCTACATGTTGACTGCCAGCCGACCCAGCAAAATTATTGAAAAGGCTATCTTTTTTCCACTGAATGGCTTTAGCTCCTTTGTCAAAGATCAAGTGACCACAGGTGTGTGGGTTTGTTTCTGGGTCTTCAATTCTATTCCATTGATCTACCTGCCTGTCATTGTACCAATAACATGCAGTTTTTATCACTATTGCTCTGTAGTATAGCTTGAGGTCAGGGATGGTGAATCTGCCAGAGGTTCTTGACCGTAAGCATCCACATCTGTATTGGTCAGGATCTTGCAGAGCCTCTCAGGAGACAGCTGTATCAGGCTCCTGTCAACAAGAACTTCTTAGCATCCGCAACAGTGTCTGGGTGTGATATCTTCATGTGGGATGGATCCCCAGGTGGGGCAGTCTTTAGATGACCTTTCCCTCAGTCTCCGTTCTACTCTTTGTCCCTGTATTTCCTCTAGACAGGAGCAATTCTGGGTTAAAATTTTGTGAAGGGTGGGTGGCCCCATCCCTCAACTGGGGCCCTGTGCCTAACATCTGGATATGGTCTCCATAGGTTCTCCCTCCCCTTTGTGGGGTATTTCAGCTAATGTCATCCCTGTGAGGTCCTGGGAAACTCCTGCTTTCCTGGCATTTGGGACTTTCTGGTTACTTCCCCAAGTTCCCCATCCTCCATTGCTACACACCTCTGTTCAGTTTCCTGACCCTCTGTACATCTCCATCTCCTCCCATACCTGATTCTTCCCCTTTTTTCTCTTTCCCTGTTCTCTCTTGATACCTGTTCTTCTAATAATACATTCTTACCAAAAGAAACTTGAGAAGAAAGGTTTATTTGACCTACACTTCCGTGTTAGCTTTTATCACTGAAAGAAGTTAGGGCAAGAGAGCTCAAGGAAGTAATCTAGAAGCAGAAACCATGGAGGACCATAGCTTGATGGCTCCTTCTCTTTCATGCATAGCTAACTTTCTGATATAACCTAGTACTGACCTGCTTGGGATTTGTGTAGTTCCCAGTGTGCTGGGCCCAACTTCATCAAATAACAATGAAGACAGTCCCTCACAGACATGCCCATACCTACTTGGAAAGGACACTTAGTTGAGGCTCCACAATTAGTTCACTTTAGATTCTTTCAAGTTAATAACTAAGAGTAACCAACATGGATACTGAGCTGCACAATCAATGCTGATTCCATTTTGTAAAGATGTGATCAGAGCAGCAAGAGCATGAATGAGCAAGCATCTGTGTAGTAAGATGTAGAGTTCTGGATACATGCCCAGGAGTGGTAGAACTTCATCATATGGTAGGTCTATTTCTAGCTTTCTGAGGAATCATACCAATTTCCCTAGTATTTGTACCAGTTTTAACTTCCACAAACAGCAAATAAAGACTCTCTCCCCGACATATCGTCAACATTTTTGTTCTATTTTTTTTGAGAACTTGACACATTCATTTGTTTTCCTAGCCTTAGCCATCATGAGAGGAGTGAGGTGAAATCTGTTTTAATTTGCATTCCCTGATTGCTAAGGCCACTGAACCCTTTTGAAAATATTTCTAAACCTTTTGTATTTCTTTTGAGAACTCTCTGTTCAGAACTAAAGTCCATTTGGAAAAAGTGCATTCTTTGAAAATTTCATACCTTCCATCCCATCAGTTCAACTTCTCCAGAACATGTCATTCTGTTTCTTCCAACTTCATGTCTTCTTTTTACATGTATTTATTAATTATTTTTATCCCAAGAGCTACTCCCCCCAATGGTCTCCCCTTCACTGAGACCCTCTCTCATTTCCCTCCCCTTCTCATCTAAGAGGGTGCACCCCACCCTGGCATGTCAAGTCTCTGCCAGATTTGGCACATCCTTTCCCACCCAGGCCAGACAAGGCATCCCTGTTGGGGAATGTATACCACAGTCAGATTACAGCTTTAGGAAGAGCCACCACTCCAGTTGATGGGGCGGGGGGCACATGGATACTGAGCTGCACATTTGCTGCATATATGCCAGGGGCCTTGGTCTAGGCCATGTGTGTTCTTTGGTTGGTGGCTTAGACTCTGAGAGCTCCCAGGGGACTGGGTCAGTTGACACAGTTGGCCTTCCTGTGGGGTTCTCATTCCCTTCAGTGCCTTCATTCCTACCCCCCACCCCCAACTCTTCCATAAGAGTCCCTGACCTCAGTCCGATATTTGGCTGTAAGTATCTGCAACTGTTTCAGTCTGTTGCTGGTAGAATCTCTCCGAGGACAGTTATGCTAGGCTCCTGTCTGTAAGCATATCCATTCACTTATTTATCTAGTTTAGTTCACAAAATTCAGTTAGTACTGCCCATATGGACATGGAAAATATACGTGTGGCCACATTCCTAATAGAATGACTCTCCATTCCCCAACAGTCTTCGTCTGCAAACAGCTCCTGTACTTAGGGGTATGGACTCCAGAAGCTACCCTGCTCTCCATGCCTTTAAATATCTTTTTATTGTTTGAGAATGTTATATGTGTTTAGATCAAATGCATATCCACTGCTTCCTTTCTAGTTCCTCCCTTTCACCCCCCCCCCCCATTTCCCTCCTAGTTCTCTGTGTTCTTTTAAACCCACTGAATCTATTGGATTGGCCTTGTTCAGCTCTTGTATGGGTAACCATTATTGAGTTCATGTTTGGTGCAACAGCCCTGCCATATCCATGAGATGTCTTTTTCCCATCCTCCAGTTTCTATATTCTCTAGTCCCTGTTCTTCACAATGTTCCCTGACCCATAGGATGGAATGAGATAGATGTTCTGTGCATCTTAGCATTAACTTATATAGAGGTTACCTGGGCTGGACACCAACATTTTCATTTAATTTTTTGAGTGTTCTGGAAGCAGCATTGTTCACTGAAGTTGAACAATTCTGTTCAAACTTATTTTTAAAAATTGCATTTTTACTTAGCTTAGAAAATAGTGGGTTTTCACAGGGTTTCTTCATACATCCTTATTTTTTCAACATACCTTCTATTGCCCCTCTCTTCCATTCCTCTGTCCCCAACCTTACTTAAACCTTTAATTCCCACTATTCTTCTAATAGTCTTTCATATCACACATGTGCTAATGTCTGCTCCTATTTTTCTTTTAACTTGAGGTGTAAGATCGTAAGTTCACAAGTAGCTTTTTTATGAATGCTCACTTTTAGAAAGGATTTCGCTGGCCCTTCATTTCCCCATCCCCATCAATTCACTACATGCTTGAGCCCTTCTGCCACTAAGACTTTCCCTTTATGCTTTTATTTCTGCTGTATTCTACTTTCTCCACTCCCTATAAACTTATCCCCCATGTCAATGGCCAATTTCTAGTTTCCTTCCTTCCACATAAACTCTTAAACTCACAAAAGTTTTGAAGGCAGAAATATTTGATGTGAGAAAGAACAAGAAGTATCATTTGTCTTTCTTGACCTGGGTGACCTCACTCCATATTCTTTTCCAGTTCTATTTACCTATACATTTTATGACCTAATTTTTCTTACTGGTGGGCAATATTACATTGTGTACATATACCACATTTTCATTATTCATTCATTAGTTGATGGACAGCTAAGCTAGGTCCATTCGCTTGATTTTGTGACCAGAGTAGTAATGAACAAAAGTGTGCAGGTATACTTGCCATTGGGTATGGTACTTTGCATATATTCTCAGGTGGTATAACTCAGCTGTTGGCTAGATCTTCTTCTAGTTTTTTTCAAATAAACACCAAGACTTCAGAGTGGCTGTACTAATTTTCACTCTCACTAATATTGTACAATTTTACTATTTTTGCCTGCATCCATGTCTGTATTTGTTATTCTTTCTATTCCTGATGATGGCCATTCTGATTGGTGTTTGACATGGATCCTAACATATATTCAGTCAGAATTTTCTTGATGGCTAATAACAAAATAAAATGTAAAAAGACAAAACCAAAAATTATCACTTCAGAGTTTCTCAAGACAAAACAAGAAAGAAAAGAGCCTAAGAGAAGGCATAAGATTCAGACACCCAGTCAATTCACTTACTCATGGCTTCCATAAAAACACGAAACTGGAAGCCATCATATATATTCGGAGGACCTGTTGCAGACCTGTGTAGGCCCTGTGCATGCTGTTTTAGTCTCCGTGGGTTCATATGAGCTTTGTTTGTGTTGATTTAGAAAGTCTTATTGTCTTGGTGTCCCCCACCTCTTCTAGCTTTTACACTCTTTTTTCCCCCTGAGAAAGGGTTTCTCTGTGTAGACCTGGCTGTCCTAGAACTCACCTTGTAGACCAGGCTGGCCTCGAACTCAGAAATCCACCTGCCTCTGCCTCATAAGTGCTGGGATTAACGGTATGCTCCACCACTGCCTGGCTGCTTTTACACTCTTTATGCCTTCTCTTACTCAGGGTTCCTGAGGGGAACTCTGAGCTCTGAGGGGAAGGATTTGATGGAGACATCCTATTTGGACTGAACATTCAAGGTCTCTTACTTTCTAAATAATGTCTAACTGTAGATCTATTTGTCCCCATTGGCTACAGGAGAAAGCTTTTCTGATGATACTGGAACAAGACACTTGATATCTGAGTATAGCAGAATATTATTAGGAGTCAATTTATCACTACATTAAAAAATATTTTAGACTAGTATTATTTGGTTTTACCCTAGGTATCCAGACTGAGAGTATCCAGTCTCAAGTTCTTCATCACCTAAGCAATGTAAGGTATGGGTTATAGCTCATGGGATAGGCCATAAGTAAAATTGTTTATTGGTTGATTACTCTCACAAGCTTTGTGCTACCATTGCCCTAGCATATCTTGTAGGAAGGACAGCATTTTACATAATTGGCTTGTGACTGGTTTGTTGTTTACCATTCTCTTAGCTTACTGAGTATCTAGAACAAAAGGGTGAAGGCGCTATGTAGGCATCAGCATAACATCTCTATAGTAAATGAGTTGTGCAGGTGCTATGTTCAAGAGTAGGGCCTTACTGTCAGTTTTCAAAGAACAATCAATATTTCTGATGACAACCTGGGTTGTTTGGTGAGTCCCATAGGGCCAGTTTGGCCAACAACACAATTAGGTGTGACCCAATCCCAACACCAGAAGCCTCATTGGGTGAAAAGATGGCCTGTTGAGGTTCTGTCTTCCCCATTATTTGATGATTTAATTTATCTTGCCTTCACTTATATATAAGGCAAGTGATTATGTATCACTTATGTAAGGAAGTTTCTACTGTATTGGTTTCCATACCACCCCTCAAAAACACCCCTTAAATCCAGCTGTCTCTCCACATATTCCCTCTTACAACACCTTCTGCCCTCCCCACTTGATCCTCCATTCCAGATCCCTCTCCATCCATATAAATCTATTTTGTTTTCCTTTCTTTATCAAGGTCTATATGTTCCATCTGGTACCTTACATTACCTTTTCTTTGTTGTTCTATGGATTGTAGCTTGGCTATCATTGACTTAGAAGCTAATATCACACTCAAGTGAATGCATGTCATATTGGTCTTTTTTGGGGTGTTGGGGAAGCTTCATTCAGGATGAAATTTTCTAGTTCCATCTTGTAAATGTACTACATTTCTTTAATCAATTCTTCTGTTGAGAAACATCTATGTTGCTTTAAATTATGGCTATTATACATAGAGTAGTAATGATCATGGTTGAGCAAGTTTCTCTGGAAGGATGAGGCATGCTTTGGATATATGCTCAAGAGTGGTATAGCTGAATCTTGAAGTAGATCCATTCCTATCTTCTGAAAGAACTGCCACGCTAGTTTCAATAGTAGTTATACAAGTTCACATTCCCACCAACAGTGTATTTTTCAATGTATACTTTTTGTCGTCCTTGTCAAAGATTAGGTAGCTGTAATTACATGAAGTTATATTTGAGTCTTTCTTTTGCTTCTTGATTGCTTTGGCTGTTCTTAGTCTTTGGGCTTCCATATAAACTTTGTGTTTCCTCTCTATGTCTCTAAAGAAAGGTCCTGATTTCAGTTGCATCAAATTTATAAATTAATTTAGAAAAGATGGCATTTTCACAATAATAATTCTTCTAACGTATGTGCATGATAAGTTTCAATCTTTTGACATCTTCCTCAGATTCTTTTGTTTTCTTGGTTAGCACTATTTTGGAAATTTTATTTTAGATTCTGTGGATATTATGAATGAGATTGCTTTTTTCTTTGAGTTCTTTTGCAATGTGTTTGTCACTAGTATATAAGAAGTCTAATATTTTTGTTGGCGATTAATGTATTCTGCCCTTTTGCTGAAAGTACTTACCAGCTCTAAGAGCTTTATGGTGATGTTCATAGGGTCTCTTATGTTTGCAATCATATAATTTACAAATATGGAAGCATTGACTTACTTTCCTATTTGTATTGTTTATTTCCTTCTATAGTCTTAGCTCAAGCTAAGACTTCAGGTACTATCATGAATAGAGATGGAAACCATGAATGCCATTGTCTTGTTTCTGATCATAGTTGGAATGTTAGTTTTTCACTACTTAACATTATGGTGACAGTAGGTTTGTTGTGCTCAGCCTTTATTATATTGAAACATATGCTCTGTCCATTTCTCTGTCTCCAAGACTTTTATCATGAATATATATTGGATTTTATTAGAGCCTGCCTAAGCAGTCTGTTGTTCCCTTTTCAAGTGTTTGTTCCTAAGGCTTGGGCATGCTACCTCACCATGTGTGATTATTTCAATAGCTGTAGTTATTTTTCTATTGTATTTGAATTTTTTTCTTTCATGGGATGTTGGTATTTACCACAAAGAAAATGTCTTTGGGCTGGAGAGATGGCTTATTGTTTTTGCAGAGAACTGAGGTTCAATGCTTAGCATCCATCATGGTAGTTGAAAACCTTAACTCCAAATCCAGGTAATCTAGCACCCTTTTCTGATCTACACTGGCAGCAGACATGCTTGTATTATATACATAATTCACACAAAACACTCATACTCAGAAGATAAATATAAATCTTTAAAACTTTTAAATAATACAAAGTCTTTGCAAATTTGAATTTATCATGATATGTGATTTTTAAAATATAGAATTGGGTTTATTCAGGGCATGGGGAGGGGAGTTAAGAGGGTAGTAAAGGCAGAGAAAGGCAGAGAGGAGGAGAGAGTAGAGAAGTAGAGGCCGACCATGACCATGTGGAGAGAGGGGGAAGGGAAGAGGGGAAAGGAAGAGCCTAAGAGGGCGAGAGAGAAGCTAAGAGAGTAAGAGAGGCAAGAGGGCATGCAATTTTTTTCACTTAAAGTGTTTACCTTTCAACTATTTGCCTGCATGTGCACATGGTATAGTGCACACATCAGGGGACAACTTATAGCAGTGAGTTTTCGCCTTCCACCATGTGGTTCTTGGCAATTGAACTCAGATCATCATCTTTACCCATAGAGCCATCTTACTTAACCTCAAATTGTGCTTTTCTTTCTTTTTTATTAATCATTTTATTTTATTTTTTAATTTTTATTTATTATATGTAAGTACACTGTAGTTGTCTTCAGAGACTTTTTTATTCAATATATTCTTTATTTACATTTCAAATGATTTCCCCTTTCCTGGATCCCCCCTCCCTAAAAGTCCCATAAGCCTTCTTCCCTCCCCCATTCCCCCATCCATCCCTTCCCACTTCCCTGTTCTGGTATTGCCCTATACTGCTGCCTTTCCAGAACCAGGGGCCACTCCTCCATTCTTCTTGGACATCATTTGATATGTGAATTATGTCTTGGGTATTTCACGTTTCTAGGCTAATATCCACTTATCAGTGAGTGCATACCATGATTGATCTTTTGAGACTGGGTTACCTCACTTAGGATGATATTTTCCAGATCCAACCATTTGCCTAAAAATTTCATGTTTTTAATTTAAAATTTCATTGTTTTTAATTTCTGAGTAGTACTCCATTGTGTAAATATATCACATTTTCTGTATCCATTCCTCCATTGAGGGACATCTGGGTTCTTTCCAGTTTCTGGCTATTATAAATGAGGCTGCTATGAACATAGTGGAGCATGTGTCCTTATTACATGCTGGGGAATCCTTTGGGTATATGCCCAGGAGTGGTATAGCAGGGTCCTCCGGAAGTGTCATGTAAATTGTGCTTTTCAACCAATTTGAATGTATTATAATGAAGAAGGAGGTGACTGGATCGAGAAGTCTCAGGTATGGCTACCATTGCAGGTCAAGGAAAGATTCTATACAGAGCTCTATGGATGCTTTAACTATCTCCATGGAAAAATCCTACTGATGATTAGATGTCATTATTTACCTATCCAGTGATTTACAAATTTTATTTGTATTATGAGTAAAAGTATCCCAGAATGTCTGTATCATTTGATTCTGGTATAGAGAGTTTTTGAATTTTTTGTTTTGTTTTATTTATTCCATTTTTGCCATCCTTTCTAGACAAATGTCTGGAGGAGGAAGTTCTTATTTGAAAAGTTCAGTTTTCATAAAATGGTCTTTTTAAATATGGTGATGCACCTTTTAATTAAAGGTTTATCTTAGGTCTTGCTCTTTTGCTTGCCCTGCTGAGAATTGTGTGAGTACTTTTTTCTCTATAATGCAATAAATTGCTGGTTATTTCTTATTGCTTAAGGAAGTAAGCTTCATTTCAGACTCTCTACAAGTTAAATCCTTCCCATATGATTTATTTTATGAGAACCGCTTTTGGAAATTACATGAGAAATTATTTTCCAAACTACCAAGTTATTTATCATTGAAGAGCTTTTAAGTGTGCTAAGTCTCTAAGGTTGTTTCATTTGTAATGGAATAAATACTCGTTTGTCATAAAATACTGAGAGCCTTGGGATTTGTGGCTCTACAATTAAGATGCCATGTGTTAATTATCTTTTGCCACAGCGCCTCTGTGTAATAAACTGTCAAACCTTAATAAATAAATAAAAAACAATTAGAATTCTTTCAGCCTAATACTGTGAAGTGCTCTGCCATTAGGTTGCCAAAAAATGTTATAAAATCATTTTCAAACCATCATTTAAAATCTGTTTAAATAGTCCCACATCCACACCAAATGGAGAACACTTTGTTGTTTTTCCAAGACACAGAACTCTACGTCCAGATGGCCTTAGCAGCAATCCTCCTGTAGCATCTTCCTAAGTATAAAGACAAAAGGTGTGAGCTGCCATACCTAGCATTAATTCAAGAAAGTGTATAAACACTTCCTGAGAATAATTAGAATTGAGACACAAGCCTTTTCCTCCACGGCCCCTAGCTTAGTAAAAGAGACTTATAACAAAGAACACAATAATCCATTTCTCTCGAACTCCCAAGCAAAGGCTATTTTTAGGTGAAGTTCATGATAACAATGTTTTCATCCTGTTGCTAGGAGCTAAGTTCTGAGCAAGTGTGGCCCAGAGATTGGGACTTGATTTGCCTTCTCAGCTCCCATTCATGGAATAAAATCTCTACCCTGTCTGTGACATCTTAAATGGATTGTAATCCATTGTGTGATCCTCTCTAACAGAGACAAGCTAAGAAGAACCAATGCTATCCTCTCCTTTTAAGAATGCTTTACACCCCATGGCAGGGTGTTACTCTGAGAACTCTGCACCTTTGTCCTCAGATCCAGCACAAAAGTTTTAGAGAATTCATCATGGCAGAGAAACACATCATAAAACAGAGCAACCTAAAACTTTCCCCAAAGGCTCATTTGCCAAAAAGTATAGAAATTTAAGCCTAAAGTCATTTTCAAAAACCAGTGGAAGTTACAGTAAAAGTAAATTGGAGAAACATTAATAGAGTCATTGGAATACAGCATAAATCTTCATTGGCTAGTTTGTTAGAGGAAAGCTGGAAAAGAAATAGATAGGGGAAATTCTCCTGGGACTCAGAAAATCGTAAACACTGACTTAGAGAAATAACAATTTGGGGAATCCGGAATAGATAGCATATAAGTCTCTTGCTTTCCCCTAGGACATTGTTAAACACAGTAGCAATGTGGACATAGAACTCAGAGGTAGAGTACTTGCTTTGCACACAACAGGCTTATTCCTCAATCTAGAAAAAGAAAGCAATCAGCTAGTAATTGGTAGCTTTTAATGTGGAGTTATGATCACTGAAAGAGACAAAAGAAAGCCTGTGAAAACTGGTGTTTCCTCAGGGAGTCTGGTTAAGCCCAACTATACATGGAAGGAAATCACTAACAATACAGGAAGCAAAGAAATGGGGAAACAATAATAAGTACTTAGGAGTATTAATATCCCTAGTTGTTAAACTGAATGAGATTTCCAGTTTCCAACCAAAACAATGAGAGATGCAAAGAAAAAACAAACTTGAATGGCAGAGGAAAGAACCAATGAGCTTAATGATAAGCCAATTTAGGTTACTTATTTTAAAAAGGCAGCATATTATATATATGATTTTATCTCTAGGAGTGTTTACACCAGGTAAGCCTGCTGAGTCAGGCTTAGAGTTGTGGGGTATCACAAATAGAAGGTTTCATTTTTTCTATTTGTTTTCTATTTATGTATAAAACTGCCAAAGAATAAAAAGGAAGTGGTTGGAGTCTATGTTATGTGGGGCATATGTCAATAAAGCCTTCATAAAGTCAAAGCCCTTAAGCATTTATTCTTAAGCAGTTTTCTTTGCTTGGTATGGTACACACTTTGACAGGATCTTTGGTCTCAATTATGATCATTGGATACCATTGGCCATTTGGATTGATTTTGCTGATTATGCCTGGGTTCGTTTATCTAACACCTTAGGAAAAAAACAATTAGGCTGACTTGGCTCACTTTGTGTGGTGTCTGTTGATAGCATTAAGTGTGTTAACTTTTTAAATGGATACCTGAAGATCCAGGAAAGCATTATTTTTTGATACATCTGTGAGAGTATTTATAGAAGAGGCTCGAGTATGAACAGGTGGACCAGGTTATGACACCAGTCTGACACCACTCAATGAACTAGGAGCCAGGTAGAATATAGATAACATTAATTTTTGGATTTGCTCATTGATGTGTATGGAGATGAGGCACTGTCCCCCTCACCCCCTTAGACATCATAAAAGGAGTTTCTAGCCTTGGGACTCTGGATTTTGTGCTGGAAACCGCTCATGCATGCAAGCTCCCAGATCTTTTGCTCCAGGTTGAAATACAATATTAATTTTCCTGGCTTGGAGGCTTATAGAATAAGATAAGCCAAATTCCCAGGATCCCAGGGTCTCTCTTCCAGCTTGTAGATGATATATTATAGGACTTCTCAATCTCTAGTTACAGAAGCCAGTTTTCTCAGTAAATCCCCTCTCATATACATGTATGTATTCATATATATGCAAATATATGTATAATTCAACCACAAAAAGAAAGGATAGCCATTCTAATGACTTCATTTTCAGTAGAGCTCTTGATTAATGCAGCTTTCATTTTTCTAGCAAACTGGCTCATGATTCTTGAAACGATAGAAATAGGAAATTGAAGAGTGAAAAACCACAAACTTTGAATAAAGACTAGAGCCATCCCTCCTTTCCCATTTTATTTAACCAGATAAGTAATAAGGCGGCCTCAGATTTAAGATGTAAGAGACACATATACTATGTGTGCTTACAAAACCACATTAAGACATGGATAGAGTGGCTAAAGAGAATAAGTGCTCACTTCTGTAAACTATCTGCCATTCACTCACTAGCCCTTTTAGAACCTCTTTCTACCCCTCTAAGGATATAATAATGCCTGTTTAGATTGGCATTCAGTATATATAGTAATTGACTCAGTCTTGGATGCCCAGAAGCTGAAAATATGTATTTGTTTAATAATGAATTAATGGGCAAAATGTGAGGAGAAAGCATTTCTAAGGAGGGTATGGTATCCTGCGCATGCTTCCCACAGCTAACACAATTAAAGTGCATATTTTCTTTACTTTTAAATGTCAGAACCTGTATGTCTCTGCATATGGGCTTTTATTAGACCATCAGAACCCATTTTGTCCAAGAATATTACAGTTCAAAGTGGTGGAACATTATCTTCCCTTGGAGTGTGTTTCTCAAAGAAGGCTCCATACAGTTCTTCAGTGGTCTCAGCTCTCTTACAAATGCTTTCATTGCTTTTTGCATTCTTTGCCTCCCTTCACCACTTACCCCTTCACACCAGTTAAACTAAGTAATGACTTCCAAAGACAGTCTAGAATCTACCTCATTGTCCCTGTAAAAATTAGTTAAAGTGGCTACAGCAAATTGCCAGACATATTTACTGTTCTTGACATAGGAGATTCCTATTTAGAGTCTGATAGAACCTATATGTATTTACACCTGTCCACAGAAGAAGAAGAAGAGATGATAGATTTGGCACAGAAGAAAAAATGTGCTGTTGGCTGTGAATATGAAGAAAGGGAATATGATACCAAGACTGTACTTTCATGAGTTGGGAAAGACATAGGACAGGTTCTTCTCTAGAGCTTACACAATGAGGATGCCACTGGAACACCTTGCTTTCAGTCTAGTGTAATTCATTTTGGTCTTCTGACTTAATGATATGTGGTGGTCATAGGAATCAAACACATAGCTTCTAGTGCCTGGAAGTAGGTTGCTGCTCTAATGAGTATATAAGGTTGTGAATGTACCTTTGCATTTGGATAACAGATAGCCACAGTATAGAAAGCCTAAGCTATTTTAGGAAATACCTAAAGATCCATAAACAGATGGAAATATGACCATTGGAGATGTAGCAGGATAAAGCTTAGAAGGGAATTAGAACTGTACATACCACTGAAAACTAATGAGTTGGGGTTGGGTCATCAGAAAACTAGAAAATTACCTTTAGTCCTTGGGTGAACTGCTGCACAAAAGCACATTCCCAAGGACACCAGAGGAAAGGATAAGGCCTTTTTTTTTACCCAGTAACACAATATGCTTGAAGGATAAAATGGGCATGCAGAGACAGCAAAGAAATAGGCGTCTCTAGTTTTTATTAATGTGATCATGGTGGTTGGCCTGGGAAAGTTCATTCTGAGCTAGGTCTGCTTTCATAGGCCTATTGAAAGAGAGGTCACCACTAACCCCTCATATCAGTCACCAAATTCTCAGCACATATATTTATTACCCTGGAGGAGCAAGCAGGGGTGGGTAATCAGAGCAAGAAAAGCAAGAGAGCAAGAGAGGCTACAAGTTTTTGCAGGAGTGGATTTTCTAAGGGGGAAGGGGGCAGTTTGTGCTAGGGTGAGTTGGTAAATCTTGATTGGACATGTTAGCCAAATAATGAATTTTGATCATTGTACCTTGATGTTTTCTTATAGTAATGGGTCAGTGGCTAAATAAGGGAATACACCTTGGGTGATAGCTTTAGGAATATAACAGTTTTTAGCAAGGGTTTGCAAAAGGGGTAAATGAGCAAAACCTGTCTGCAATGCTTGACATGCTTGGACCTGTGTTTGCCATGTTTAGGCCTGTGTTTTTATGCCTGACCTGTTAGAGCCCCTTCACCTACAATCCTGGCTATTCCAGAGGCCATTGCAGAAAGATAATGAGTTCAACGCCAGCTTGGGCAACAGAGTGACTTTGTGGCTTGTTTGAGCACCCCAGTGAGGCTGTCTTGCAATTAAAAGAATAAAAAGGTTGGGAAGTAAAATTCAGTATTTTAGCATTGGCTTCGTGTGCACTGTGCGGGTTCCTGGGTTCCAACTCTAGCACCATGGAAGGAAGGAAAGAAGGAGGAAAAAAGACAAACCAAAGCAAAAGAAAAGATGGAACTTAGACAACTACATTTTACCCAGGGGCATGTGAACCTTTGGTGTGAAAATGCATTTAACCTTCTCAGCCCAACCAAATTGGCTGTGTTCTGTTACTATTGCTTTAAGCACCATCTGTGCCTGTTTATCCACCTTTGAATACTGTTACTCTAGCTACTGTCAGTTGATGTTACTCTAACCACCACCTATTTCTGTTGCTCTAACCACCTTCTGCCATTGCCTTTCTGATTCTGTTAGCTACATCCCTTCTTTTACTGTTATTTTAACTGCTTTCTATTTCTGTTGATCTAACCACTCTCTGTTAACTGCAGGTCTAATTGGAACCTATTACTGGTTCCTCCTCCTCCTAATGCTGTTGGTCTAACTGCCTCCTACTGTTAATGGAATACCCTTCTATCAATGTTGATTTAACTCAACATTCAGTTAAAGAATGTTCTATGTCCCCCCCCACCCAACAAAATATGGCTGATTCAGATGGAATATAGTTAACCAATTTATTACCCTGAGTTTACCAAAAAAATTTGTTTTTGCTTTGGGCCATGGAGGCAAACATAATTGTAGTATGTTTGGGGCCCTATACTTTTGTATAGTTCATATCTCATCAAATAAGGACAAGCAGTTTGAGGATTTCTTGCTTAAATACTAGCATTTAAAAGTTTTAAGCTTCCTCTTGGAGACTGTCCTCTCACGGTTTCCCAAATAATATCCCTTGAATAGTAGGAGCCTTACATTCTTATAAAAGGAATATTCTTCTCTGATGACTTCTTACTTTTTAGGGGAACCATTCTTGTCTCCCTAAGAATTATTTTTTGTTCAGATTTTGGATATTTAATGAATTCCCTTAGTAGCCTCATGGCATCCCTTTGTAATATATACATCAGGGGAACTTGGAACACACAAAAAAGCCAATCTTCATGTTTCCTTGGTGTTTTTATGTAATAATGTAAATATCTGAACAGAAAGGTTCTCAGACCATTTGTCTCTTTGCACAAAAATAGAATTGTACTATTATAACTGAAGGGCTTGTTTTGTATGTTAAAATTTTTATTCTACAATGAGGACAAATTTCTTACCTCAACTACATGAGACTGTTTTTTCCTGTATACTTGCAGGAGTATATGCATAGATAGATAGATAGATAGATAGATAGATAGATAGATAGATAGATAGATAGATAGGGAGCACAGATGAGCTGATTCTACTTCATAACTATTATGATTAAAGCAACAATGAATATAGATGTGCAAATCTCTGTAGAAAGACAGAGTCCTATGATGCAGCTAGATCAGATGGCAGTTCTATTTTAAGTTTTTTTTTTTTTTGAGGTGCCTTCAACCTGACCAGTATTTGCACTAGTTTACACCCCCACCAGCAATGAGCATGACTTCTTCATTCCTCACATTCTTGCCAAGATTGTTATATGTTTGCTTAATCATAGTCATTTTGACTGGGATGAGTTGGAATGCTCAAGTACTTTTAATTTGGACATCCTTGATACCTAATGATGCTGAACTCCTTTAAACTCTTTGGAACTCTTTTTCGTCTTTCAAGAATTTTCTGTATAACACTTTAATGTCTGGATCAGTGAGTGGCTTTGGGGATTTGAGCATTTTGATACAATCTAGATTATAAACCCCTTGCTGAAATATACCTTGCGAATATTTCCTCTTATTCTATAGCCTATCTTGTCACTTTGCTGATAGTTCTTTTTTTGCAGTGCAGAGCTTTTTAATTTCATATAAATCCACTTTTCAATTGTTGAATCTAATTCCTATACAGTGAGTCTTTTTTCAGAAAGTTCTTGCCTATATTTTATCTTGAAGTATTTTACTATAACACTTCCAGCATTTCAATTTAAACCTTTGATCCATTTTTAATCTATATATGTGCATAATGATAGCTGGGGATCCAATTTTATCCATCTATAGGTGGATGAACAGTTTTGCCAATGCCATTTATTGATTTGTTTCCTCTGATGTATGTATTTGCACCTTTGATAATTAGAAATTTATAGCTGTGTGAGTTTGTTTCTGTATACTTTATTTTAGTGTATTTGTCTACATATTTGCCTTTGTGCCAGTAACATGCCAGGCTTGTCACTATTAAGCTGTAGAATAATGTGAGATCGGATATTATAATACCTTCAACTGAGGGCATCGATATTTAATTAGTGCAGTGGTTTTCAACCTTCTAATGCTGAGACCCTATAATGTAGTATCTCATGTTGTTGTGACCGACAAACATACAATTGGGCTCAATGCTACTTCATAACTGTAATTTTGCTAGTCTTATGAACCATAATGTGAATATCAATGTTTTCTGATGGTCTTAGGTGACCCCAGTGAAAGGGTCATTTGGGTCCCAAAGGATCGTGACCAGCAGATTGAGAATCACTGAATTAGCAAAATGATGTATGAATTGGGTATGGAGAGAAGAACAGTATGTCAAATAAGCCAAGCACTTCTCCCCCTCTTTACTGTAATTGTCTACTAAGCAGATGCTGCTTTGAATTAGGCATGCGACTTACTCTCTTAATGTCAACCATGAAGACTTTTTAAACCAGGTCTTTATTTTCCCTCAAAATTTTCTCACTTTCTCACATGAAAACACAGGCATGATATTCTTTTCCTTTCAAAGATATGAAGTTGTTCAAATAGAGCTGCTATTGGCAGTAGTTCCCAGTGCATCAAGAATGGACAGCCCACTGTTGGAGTTGGTCCAGGAAACCAATGAACCTGAGTCATGTGCTCTTCAGACAATGCCACCTGTTTGTGTCTTAATGAAACCCCAGGAAACGTAAACCTAGAAATCATGGACCTTGTACTTTGAATATCAGTTATACACACACAGGCTTTGGAGACTTTTTTTAACCAATAACTTTAAATCAGCAAATTTGTTTGGCCACAAGATTAGATACTTTGAATTTGGGTTCTCTCAGAGGACACTGCAGGGCACTTTTCCAATTGCCTTCAATAAGAATGGGATGCTTTTCTTTATGTTCTGGGGTTCAGAATCTTTCAAATGATAAGGTGTGCACCCTAACTGTAACTTCTGGGTTTTAATGGCTGGTTCTTTACTCTGGGGAAGAGAAAACAGGCAGGAGACAGATGATGCTTTTGTTGTTGCTGTGGGCATTGCTCTTCTCAAAGTGTATCAATGAGACCTATTTTGTTTAAAAGGAAAGAAAACACGAAGCCAAATGGGCATAATGATAAGGAAGAAAATCTCTGGAGCATCCCCCAAATTATCTTGCTTTTGTGCTTGCCAGGGTGTGTACCCCAATGAAGTAATTCCTGACAATGACTGTCCACTGTCCACAAGGTGTTCGCATCAGTGTGGATTTGGGATTGCTATTGGTATATTTGCCTAAGTTTCTTAGTGTGTCCCCAACCCAATGATGGCATAATTTAATATTTTGACTCCTAGTTATGTCCCATGACCTCTGTAATACAGGAACATACCATATCCCATGGGCTACAAGAATTCCTAGCTTTGGAGGGACCACTTATACTGAAAAAGGAACTTCCGTCCTCCACTTAGAAAGTTGTTTTGTTTAATTTACATTCATGCCACATAAGAGTAAATTGTATCTTGTTTCCCTTTATAATCTTCATGTCTACCTGACAGTAGTTAAGGAAACATGTGACCTGCCAAGTGACTGTGGAAAAATTCAGTGGTCCCTGGATTCCAAGTCTAAAAATAGCAAGGCTTAGAAGGACGAACTTGGCGACTAGCACAAATTCAAGAAATTAAATCAAGAGCATTCAGCCAGGTGAATGCAAACTCTGTAAGCCTCTGGTTCCCCATGAACCAGTCTCACATATTATAGTTTTTAATTTCAATAGCCTTTCATATAATTCCTTTTGAGGTTTTCAGATATATTCTATATGTTATTTGATATCCTCCTCCTTTCTTCTATATTCATCTTTCTTCCCGTCAATTAAAACCACCTCCTTTTCCCCATGCCCTGATCAGATCATGTGTCATGCGTACCCTGTTATCCCCTCTCTATTGCTCTTCTGCCTTCTACCCTGGCAGTGGTTCCCTTTTACTTCTCTGTAGTTACTCCAGGCTGTGTACTCACATCTGGAAACTTGGAGCTGGTAGCTTCAGATGAAAGAGAACATAGGACGTTTGTCTTTCTGGGTCTGGGTTACTTCACTCAATATGATCTTTCCTAGTTTTATCCACTTACCTGGAAAGTTCATGATTTAATTTACCTTTACACCTGACTAGTTTTCCATAGTGTAATAGTCAACATTTTCATTATCTGTTTCACTCTTAAAGGTCTTTTAGTTGTTTCCATTTCCTAGCTCCTGTGAATAGTGCAGCAATAGATATGGCTGAGCAAGTAACTGTAGGCACATAGCAAGGAGTGGCAGAGCTGGCATCAGTTTCCATAGTGGCTGCGTTCTAATAGTAACTGAGGCTGCTTTCCCCCACAACCGTCCAGCATTTGGTGTCAGTTGTTTGTCAACCTTTGCCATTATGACTGCAATAAGATGGACTCTTAAAGTTGTTTTGGTTTGTACTTCCCTAATTGCTAGGGATGATGGATATATTTTGAGATATTTCTTAGCCATTTCTTAGCCTCTCTTCAGGTCCTGGGTCTATTTTGACTCATTTGTTTGTCGTTGTTTATGTATTTGGTTTATGAGTTCTTTATATAATATGGATATTAATCCTCTGTCAGATGTATAGCTAACAAAGAGTCTGTGGACTTCCTCTTATCCAGATCATTATTTCTTTAGCTGTGCAGAAGTGTTTTAATTTTATGAAGTCCCACTCACTAATTGTTAGCCTTAATTTTGGGACAAATGAAGTCCTATTCAGAAACTCCATTCTTCTATCTGTATCATGTAGGGCACTGTAGATATTTTCTTCTAGCAGTTTCAGAGTTTCAGGTTTGAGGTTTCACATTTAGGTCTTTTATCCATTTGGACTTAGTCTTTGTGCAAAATGATAGACATGACTATAATTTTAATCTTCTGCATTTGGACATCCAGTTTTCCAAGAATCATTTACTGAAGATGTTGAAAGGGATTGCATTTATCCTGTAAATAGCCTTTGAAGTAAGATAGTCATTTTCACAATACTATTTTACCAATACAGGAGTATAGCCTGTATTTCCATTTTCTAGAACTTTTCCCTCTCTTTTTTAAGAGGCTTATTGTTTTAATTGTTTATATCCTTCATTTTGTTGGCTAGGTTTATTCTAAGTTTATTTTATTTTATTTGAAGCTATTATGACTGGAAGTATGTCTATACTTTTTCTCTGTATGTTTGTTATTGGAGTATAGAAAAGCTATTTCTTTTTTTTAAGATTTTTATATCATATTTTATATATCATTGTTTTATACCATAAGATAATGTATTTCAGTGCTCCAAATTAAAGTACACATTCTAGATTTTTCTAGGGGCAGAGGGTAAGACATGTCTTCTTCTTCCACCTAAATGAGCAATGAACAAGATGATTTTAGTCCTGGATCAAGCAGAAAAATCTAGGCAAGTCACTTTATCTACAACTGCCTTTCGTGGAGTTTCTTTTTTCTTAGATCCTTTCTTTATTTACATTTCAAATGTTATCCCCTTTCCTGGTTTCCCCTCAGAAAATCCCCTTACCCATCTCTCCTTCCCTTGCTCACCAACCAACCCACTCCCGATTCCCTGTCTCAGCATTCTCCTACACTGGGGCTATGAACCTTCACAGGACCAAGGGCCTCTCTTCTTCTTGATGTCTGATGATGCCATCCTCTGCTGCATATGCATCTGGAGCCAAGGGTCACTCCATGTGTACTCTTTGGTTGGTGATTTAGTCCCTGGGAACTTGGGGGTACTGCTTGGTACTTATTATTGTTCCTCCTATGGGGCAGCAAACCCCTTCAGCTCCTTGGGTCCTTTCTCTAGCTCGTCCATTTCAGATCCTGTGGAAAAGCTATTTCTTTGTGCAAGTTGATTCCGTATTATGTCACGATGCTGAATTTATCATTTCAAGAAGTTTTCTGGTAGAATTTTTGCAATTGCATCATGTTATCTACAGATAGGGATAATTTGATGGCCTCTGTCACCATTTATATGCCCATTAATTTCCTCCTTTTGCCTTAGTGCTCCACCTAGTACGTAGGTCACAATGGGAATGTGGCTAGTTCTAATTCCTGTCTTCAATGAGCTTGCTTCAACCTTTTTCTCTATTTAGGATGATGTTGGCAATGAGTTTCTACACTTTACTCATATATGCCAGGACAAATATCTCAGGGCTTGCTTGTACTTCACAGTGGCCTGGTCCCATCAATCACCAATCAAGAAAATGCCCTACAGATTTGCCTACAGGCCAATTTGTTTTTGTTTTTGTATTTGTATTTTCAAGACAGGGCTTCTCTGTATAGCCCCAGGTGTCCTGGAACTCACTCTGTAGACCAGGCTGGCCTCGAACTCAGAAATCCGCCTGCCTCTGCCTCCCAAGTGCTGGGATTACAGGTGTGTGCCACCACTGCCCAGCAGCCTATAATGAAGCCGATTTAATGAAGTCAGTTCCTCGCCTTGATGCTCCCTTTTCCTAGACAACTCCAACTTTTGTCTGGCTGATAAAAGTACAGAGGTCATAGCCAGAGAAAGTTAGATGTAAGAATGCCTGTGGTGCTAGGACAGCTTTGACTAGTGTGAGAAAGTAAGTTGGGAAGTTGTTAGGAAAACAAGCAGGACCGAGGTGGAGATCTCAATTGTGTCACTCAGAGATCCAGTTGTCATGAACGGAGGTACCCTCTGGCTATTCTTGGGCTACTACAGCTATGGAAGAGAGCAGTGACTATAGAAGAAAACAGGCACATAGGAGGGAGGCTGGAAGCCACCGGCATCGAACATAATGGCTTCTTAAAGCCAGGATTGGGACAAGTAGTTAAAAGCTCTTCTGAGGCTAGAAAAGCAGGATAGGAGAGGAGGCAGATGTCACCAGAGAGCCCCCCCCCCCCCAAATGATTAATGTCATAGAAGAGGGAGTTGCTGGAATGAACATGAGGGGTTTGAGGTGAAGGAAAGGAAACTGAAACTCAAGGCTGGGAGACAGTGGCATCCTAGTGGCAAGAGCTCCAGGGAAGGGAAAGGGGGAACTGGAGAGGACCCCAGACAATAGAATCCAGGAAAAGGAGTGAGGCCAGAAAAGTACCATTTAGGAAAAACTACCACAAGGAAGTAAGTTGAGGAAGAAGAGGAGAGGGGACATATCATAAGGAAAACGGAGTGGATAGAGAAGAAATTTGCTCCAGGAGTGTACTAGGGGTGGAGTGGTGGCACCTCAAGCTACGGAGTAGGCAAGGAGGGTATTCTATTATATCTAAGTTACCCTTGAACATCTAAGCCACAGCACCAAATCTGTTATTGGAGAATCACTGAGGTCCCTTTGGATGAAGAATCCAAAGGTTAGGAGGAGTTCCCTCCTCCACAGCACTTTTCCAAAGAGTAAAGCAGAGAGTAGGGAAAGGAATAAGGTAGTTTTTAATAACGTAGAAGTAGATGGATATCAACTGGACACAGAATCGTCAGCTGGGCACACAAAACTACTGACTGAGCACACAATATCATCAACTAGGCACACTGTACCACCAATTTGGCACACTACTACCAACTGGGAACAGAATACCTCCAACCGGGTATACAGTACCACTGACTGGTCACATGGTATTATAGACTGGGCACATGTATTACTGACACATCAAATAGTTGCTTTAAGGTTGGATGTAACCTGCATTCTGCTAAGGATCTCAGTAGTTTTGGATGTGAAAACTGTTCTACATCCTTCAAAGAACACAGGAAGGAAGAATTAACCACATGTATTACTGTTTTGTTTAGAGAGTCAGTTTCAAATGTGTTCTGTGTGCTTTCCATCCTCAGGATGGGTGTTT